>NC_080726.1:3795704-3915704 GCF_019097595.1 Hemibagrus wyckioides
CCAAGTTTCTCTGCAGACTGCCTGATGTTGTTGAGAATTTTGATGTATTGCTCCTTTTTCATGGTGCCATTTACTGTGATAAGGTTCCCTGGTCCACAGGCTGAAAAACACCCCCAAAACATTAGGTTCCCCCCACCATGTTTGACAGTGGGGATGGTGCTCTTGGGGTTGAAGGCTTCTCCTTTTTTATGCCAAATGAAGGCTACATCATTGTGGCCAAACAATTCAATTTTTGTTTCATCTGACCATAAAACAGAAGACCAGAAGTCTTCTTCTTTGTCCAGATGAGCATTTGCAAAGGCCAAGCGGGCTTTTGTGTGCCTTATCTGGAGAAGTGGTGTCCTCCTTGGTCTGCGTCCGTGGAACCCAGTGGTGTGCAGTGTCCGTTGGACTGTCTGCCTTGAGATGTTGCCACCAGCAGAACCCGGATTCATCAGGATGGCCTTGGTGGTGATCCTTGGATTCTTTTTTACCTCTCTCACTATCCTCCTGGCCAGCACAGGTGTCACTTTTGGCTTCTGACCACGTCCTCTGAGATTTTTCACAGTGCGGAACGTCTTGTATTTTTTAATAATACTTTGCACTGTAGCCACTGGAACTTCAAAACATTTAGATATGGTCTTATAGCCCTTTCCTGACTTGTGAGCAGCCACAATGCCCAGCCGCAGGTCCTCAGTGAGCTCCTTTGTCTTAGCCATGACTGTCCACAAAACAACAGCAGAGAGCTTCTGTTTTTCACCTGTTGAGCTGATTAAAACAGCTGTTCCCAATGAATCAGGGTAATTAGGATGCTTTAGAACAGCTTGGACTATTTAGAATGGTATAGAACTTTTCCCATAGACTGTGATAGTATGCAAAGGGTATGAATAATTTTGGACATGCCACTTTTTGTTCAAATGTAAATAAAAGCTGAGAAATATTTTCTTCCACAATGATGCCTCTTGTACATCGTCTTATTATCTTTTGGGAGACGCCTGTGTCATTTCCGGTCAAAAAAAACTTGCTGGTTGAATAAAAGTAACTTTACGTCAGAAATATTAAACAAATGTTGAATATTGTTGATTTTTTAAAATTTATTCAAGATTAAAATAAAACTTACTTAACATCAAGACAAAGACCTTTTAAATGATGTTTAATTTGACTATTTATTAATAAATCATAGATTATATCAGCAAACATTTTGTAGACACATGAACATAACTCACAAAACTGTGTTTGTTGGAAATAAAAACCAGATTCAGTCCCGCTTTGCTGTTATAATAACCTCCACTAATCTGGGGAGGCTTTCTAGAACAGTTCATGAACTCTGTGTTTATTATTCATTATAAAGGTTTTCAGTGGGGTTGATGTTAGGGACAGGACTCTGCAGGACACTAGAGTTTTTCCACTCTGACCTTCACACACACACACACACACACACACACACACACACCCCCCATGTCTGATGTTAGAGCATAAAAAGAGGTTCTATACAACTGTGTGCTTCCAACTTTGTGGCAACAGTCTAGAAGAAATGCACATGCACGTGATGGTCAGGTGTCCACACACAGAGTGACTGAATACAGATTGTTTTGTAAAATTGAAATGATCACTTCCACTTCTCAGTTCTGTCTGCTGAGAGTAAAATTAAGGAAGATCATCAACAAAGTGGTCATTGAACATGTCCTTGGTGCTTTGCAAGCTGCATTTTATATTGATTACATAGATTTCTATTCAGAATGAACGAACGAGTCCTTTACACTATAAAGTGTTTGAAGAGTCGGTGGAAGGGGTGTGTGTGTGCTCCTCTGGAGTCCGTGTGCCTTTTTGTTGTTCAGCCAACATGTCAGTTAACTTCATAGACAGAACAGGATTATGTGTCTCTGCTGCCACCTGGTGATCATATCACAGAATTAATCCTTCAATTCAACTCAGATTTGTTTCAAGCTTTTAACAATGGATACTGTTAA
Source organism: Hemibagrus wyckioides (assembly GCF_019097595.1). NCBI lineage: Eukaryota > Metazoa > Chordata > Actinopteri > Siluriformes > Bagridae > Hemibagrus > Hemibagrus wyckioides. Next base: position 3,797,654 of record NC_080726.1, read on the forward strand.
AGGAATCTAAAAATTCAGAATAGAGATGATGAAATTAAAATTTATATTTATACCCAAATGAGCAAGCTAGAGGCCATGGTGGTAAGGGAAAAACTCTCTCAGATGATATGAGGAAAAAGGAACATTATAAATCATTTTCTTTTTATAACTATATAATCAAGTTCAATTATGTAATCCAGAGCTTACAAATATGAGCATCAGAGTAATTTCTGAATTCATTACAGTTAAATGAATTCCTCTGTGCCAAAGCCATCAAATGTTCAGAGACGGCTCTGACTTTGACCTGAGTCTCGTCTCTTTTTCTGGCTCTAAACTCACTGGATTTGAATGGCACCAGACTGATAAAGTACCATATTCACTGCTACCTGTAGCATGCATCTTCCCCCCTTTCTCCTAGAAAAATGTATACAGTGTACAACAAGATACTAAAATGTCTCTTAGGACTTGTGTGTAATCTAATGATATTAAAAAAAGATACCCGAATGAAAATGAACTAAAACCACAATGACAACCAAAGGGAACTTGATCCAATTCAGAGCCTAAAGTTTAAAATCTTTTTCAGCAGAATATAATTAACTGGCATGTGTATCAGGATTGAAATAAAGTTGCAACCTTAGTTAGTCATTAATTTTACACTGACCAGGCATAACATTATGACCACCTCTTCCCATCTTTATACACTTCACCTCTCAGTGGTCATAATGTTATGCCTGATCGGGCTACACTGCAGCGTTGTCGAATTCTCGATTCCGATTGGCCGAGAGTATTATTAATGAAGCAAAGAATAACGTAGGACAGACCTCACTGTTCTATGAAAATGTAGTGAAAATTATTCTGCATTATTAACCAGTGTGAATTATTTTAATAAAACAGCACGTTCTGTTGTGTTCTTCTGTGTCTTATACCACAGCACGGATTCTCTTTTTAACATTTACATTATTTCTTATGAGAAAATTTGTTTCACAATACAAATATTCACCTTAAGATCTCACCTCCAGAATGAATTACAATCATATGCAGAGGTTCCACTGTATCCTGTTTCGTGTTCATTCCGCAATGTTAAATATAACAGTAACTGGATAAAAAGTATGACGTTTAATTCTTTAATAAACCAGACATGTTCATCATTGGCACATGTAGTGCTGTATTACAGTTAAAGGATAATAATAAAGTCTGGGGTACTTCAGTAGCTCAGCTTCATAACCCTAACTCATCATTGATTATATTCCCACCCCAGCATGACACTGAGTGTTTAACTCTTAACTCTGTACCGTTACACTGCAGTACAGACCAATTACTTTACAGATCATGCTGCGGTACACAGCGAATACATGTGTGTAATTATAATCCATAACAACGACTCACAGCAGGTCCGCCACCTCTCCTCCTGAGCACTATACCATCGGCAAGAAGAGCCTTTGCCGTTTCGTCGAGGAGCATCTCTGGCTTCACATCTCCTCTGCTCTCCAATTCACTGTACTTCTCCACAAACCTGAGCAAAACACACACACAGCACACAACACTTATAAAATATACAAAATTCAATCACCTTTATATAAAATATATAAGGTATATATACACATACCCCATCTTGTTTAGCATGTTAATTCTTAACATATCTTCATTACTACACATTGATTGTAAATACATATATAGATATTTTTAATACCTCTTCTTACGGACAATAACTGACTATAAAGCACCAACATCTGGTATGACGAATGCAGACGTGTCTCTAGCAGACGAGCTGAATGCCTTCTACACTCGCTTTGAGGCTGCACCTAACAGTGCTAATGCTAAAGCTAATGCTAAAGCTAATGGCTGCAGACAGGAAGAGAATGCAAACACCGGAAACGCGTTCATAAGCCTTCAGGACAGTTAACACCAGGAAAGCAGTAGAACCAGTCAGAATCTCCTCAGAGGCAGCCCTGACCAGCTAGCAACAGTGTTCACAGATATATCCAACCTCTCCGTAGTTGGTAATCCCCACATGCTTTAAAGAGTCCATCATTGTTCCTGTCCCGAAGAAACCCTGTCCTGCTTCCCTCAGTAGTGATGAAGTGCTTTGAGAGGCTGGTCAGAGACTTCATCATCTCTTCACTACCTGACTTACCGGCCGAACCGCTCAAAAGATGATGCCATTTCTCACCTCCTTCACACATCACTCACTCACCTGGACACTAGAAAGGGGAATTATGTTAAAATGCTGTTTTTTGACTACAGTTCAGCGTTTAACACTATAATCCCCTCCACACTCACCACCATGCTGGAGCACCTGGGACTCAGCACATCTCTGTGTCAATGGATCTCCAATTTCCTAACTGGCAGACCACAGGCAGTAAGGATGGGCCCCCCAGGGTTGTGTTCTGAGCCCCCTGCTGTACTCATTGTACACGTATGACTGTGTGGCCACTATCAACTCCACCACCACCATCAAGTTTGCTGACGACGTTGTGGTCGGACTGATCTCTGACAACAGTGAGACAGCCTACCTGGAGATTAGGAATCTGGAGAACTGGTGTCAGAGAAACAACCTCCTCCTTAACATTAGCAAGACAAAGGAGCTGATAGTGGACTTCAGCACAAAGCAGGAGAGGAACTACCAGAACCCCGTGATCAACAACACCCCAGTGGAGAGACGGGACAGCTTCAGATGCCTCGGTGTTTACATCACGCAGGACCTGTCATGGTCCTGTCACATCAACACTGTGGTGAAAAAAAGGCCTAGCAGCGTCTCTACCACCTCAGACGCTTGAGAGATTTTAAACTGCCCTCTAAGGTGCTTAGGAACTTTTACTCCTGCACCACAGAGAGCATCCTGATAGGAAACATCACAACCTGGTTCAGGAACAGCACCATGCAGGACAGACAAGCTCTTCAGGGGGTGGTGCGATCAGCTGAGCACATCATCTGTACCAAGCTCCCTGACCTGCACTCAATCTACAACAAACGGTGCTGGACCAAGGCCAGGAAGACTTTAAAGATGGACAACACTGCTGCCCATTATTTCATTTCACTCCATGACCACCCCATACTGCTGCCGTCTGCACATTTCACATACTTTATACAGTTTATACAGTTCTACTTTTTACATTTTTATATATTTCTACTTTAATTACTATTCTAATTTCTATTTTATTTTATTTACTGTAACAAAACTGCATATTTTATATTTTATTCTTTCCTTTGGCATTTTACCTACTTATTTCCTTTTTCCTTTTCAAGGTCACAGTCGTGTAAGCATTTCACTGCACATCATACTGTGTAGGATTGCGTACGTGACAAATAAAAATTTGAAAAGAAAAAAAAAAAAAAACACAAAAAAAAAAAAAACATAAGACATCCATTCTCCTGTACATATCACCCCTATAGCTGTATATCTTTGTACACCAATCTTATTCACTTCACCTCTCACTGCTCAGAATGTTATGGCTGATCGACGTATGTAGCAGAGGCACATGAAATAATAATGCTATTGCTTACAGTGCTTTCCTTTACACCATATCAAATTCCTATAAAATATTTAAAACAAGCTCATCATACCTCTGGCAGCTTGATACAAAGTTGGTTTTTGTGAGATCAAACGCTTTAGGTCCATTTCCGTACAACTCGTAGAATTTCCTATAGTAAAAAAAAAAAGAAAAAAAAAGCACAATTTATTTATTTTTTATTCATTGTTTTATCATTATAGAGGTCAAGACACAAAAGCCAAACAGAAATCTTTAATTACGCTCGTATTTGATCTTCCTTGTAAAAGATTTCAGGCACGTTCTCCTCAGTTTTCCGTCGCGACAGTCTCAATGGTTTCACATAGACGGGTTCTCTCTTCGGACGAAATGCAGAGTACACATCAAACCAAACAGGTTTCTGAGACTCTTTGATGACTCCAGCACGCATAAGATCTCGAACCCTTGACAAGTGACAGAAAAAAAGAAAAAGCGTTGAGGATTAAGCAAACATTTCACAGTTTACGGTGCCTTGAATCATCTCGTATTCACCCTGCTTGAACTTTTGTAGCATTACTATGTGAAACTGAAATGGACTAAATTGAGATTTCTTTTTCTCATCTTGCCAGATTCCTGGGCCGTCCTGACACCTGCTGGTTCTGGTGAAACTTCATATCAAGTCATTTTCAGACTGGAACAGGTCTTCTAGCACCTTCTTCAAGTTCTAGCACCTTCTGGTTCTTGGATTTGGACCCATGTACCTTTGGCATTGTTTTGTTTGAAGGTGAAAATTCGTACCAAGTCACTTGCAGACTGGAACAGGTTTTCTACCTGTTTTAACTCTGACCAGTTTCCCCATACCTTGCTGAGGGAAGTGGCAGCTCAGTGGTTAAGGTGTTGGAAGGTTGTCAGTTCAAATCCCAGGACCACCAAGCTGCCACTGCTGTGCCCCTGAGAAGGTCCTTAACCTCTAAATTGCTTAGTTGTATAAATGAAAGTCCTATTTCAATGTATATAATTTCAATAATACCTCCATCCAATAACCTTGTGCTCCAGTACATCTAATCACATGAGCATCATCATCTAGTGCTTGCTAATATCAAGAACAGCAGCTACACTAATTCCTCTACACTTGCTATTCTTTTTATACTCATCCTGAGGCATTTATAGATTGTACCAGCTCCAGTTGTGTTCTGCTTCATGAAGATTTCAGACATCAGAAGACTTTCAGAAGATGCCAACCCCTTGTGGACTTTGAGGACAACAACCTCCTAATAACATTCTACAGATGCTGTATCTCCATCATTGATGATCTGAAGGCTTTGGCATGGAGGAGTTGGTGTTGAATCTATAATGCACTCAGATGTGGAGCTATTTTATGAGCTGCTCAGGAGCTCCTACTCTAACTGACTGTATATGACTGTAGAAATGGCATTATTCATAATCACACTCTCTGGTGTCACCCAAATGAGGATGAGGTTCTCTTTTGAGTCTGGTTCCTCTCAAGGTTTCTTCCTCATATCATCTAAGGGAGTTTTTCCTCACCACAGTCTCCTCAGGCTTGCTCATTATGAATAAATACAAAAAAAAGTTAAATACAAGTGAAAATTATGCCTAAACATTTGTACTATATGTCTTATGTTCTGTAAAGCTGCTTTGAGACAACGCCCATTGTTAAAAGCGCTATATAAATAAAACTGAATTGAATTGAGCTCGCAGTGTCTGCTCTAATTCATCCTAAAGGTGTTCCCCAAGGAGGTCAGGACTTTATGAACCTTGCTTTGGTCACTGGTGTACAGTCATGTTGGAACAGGAAGGGGTCATCCCCAAACTGTTTCCACAAAGCATTAAATTGTCCAAAATGTCTTGGTATGAAGCTGAAGCATTAAGAGTTCCTTTCACTGGAACTAAGGGGCCGAGTCCAACCCCTGAAAAACAACACCTGAACTCAATGATTTGGAGGGGTGTCCCAAAACTTAGAGCAATATAGTATATATGACTTATTTTTATACTTCTTTTGGGGAAAAAATGTAAACCTTGGTATTTTGCAATCCATATGACTATTTAATTGCCGATCAACCTACCGGCATGTTTTATGTGAGTGTGTTATTTCTAACAAACTCTCGAGAACACACCAAAGTCCAAAGAGATGGTTAAAGTAAATACATTGATATAACTATAACTATGATAGTCGTTACACTGTGATAAATACAATTTATACACATTTTGCTACTTTCATACGAATACCGCTATAATAAGAAACCGTGACTCGGTTATCGCACGATAATGCATGTAACCCAAACCGTAAAACCCCCTTATACAAGCAAGCATTTAGTTTGTTTTCTAAACCAATCGGTTTGCTCTGTCTCAGCTGTAAACATTTTGTTTTTTCAGTGAACCCAGCAGCATCACTTTACCTGTCTTTTTAGTCACCTTTACAGATAAAAAGCCGCAAATAAAGCAAACTGTCCACCTAAAGTAATACATAAACCTTTCTGATCCACATACGTACCGGGTAAAAACAGTTCCGACCTTCTCAAGTCGACTTCCAGCCATTGTGCACTTGAGAAAAAAAATAATATTTAAAGAAACGAGAATAAAATAACAGGGGTCATGAGAAACCCGTGTCTCTTCAGCTCACCGGAGGTTAACACTTCCCACCCGTATTTAGAAAATCCCATCCCCTCTGTAGGGATTGGTTTGTATTATACGATATTCTGAATTGTGATTGGCCAGTAATTTACAATCGTACACATTTCATATGTCCGCCTGCTATGAAGAAACAACCAATCACAAAGCAGAAGGCGGGATTTGTTGGAATACGGGTAGCGATAACAGAACGCTCACACCAAGCTGCATGGCACACGACTTCCTGCAAAGGCAATACGGCATCTCATTAAGGACAAACAGTGTCTGTATTTTTTTTAAAGCATATACTGTATATGGACGAGGTCTGGAAAAACATAATGGTTTAATTGGTATACTGGTAATTGGTATATATTAGTAAACGTTTATTTAATTAAACAAAATATAAGTAGCAATTATTATTATTATTTATAAAACATTGTTCAATAAGAATACGAAGTAATAAGAAAACATTAGATACTAGTTTTTTTGTGTGGAGTTTGCATGTTCTCCCCGTCCCTGTGTGGGTTTACTCCGGGTGCTCCGGTTTCGTCCCACAGTCCAAATACATGTACATTAGGTTGATTAGTAATTCTAAATTGCCCGTAGGAGTGAGTGTGAGTGTGTGTGGTTGTCTGTCTATATGTGTGGCCCTGTGATGGACTGGTGACCTGTCCAGGGTGTACCCCTGCCTTTCACCCAATATGTGCTGGGATAGGCTCCAGCAGATCCCTGTGACCCTAATTAGAAATAAAGCAGGTATAGAAAATGGATGGATAGATACTAGTTATGGCATCAATACTGTTGCTGAGACAGTCAGTTAAGCCTTATTTATACTACATTTAAAATTAATATCACCCTTTTAGTAAATGTTTTCCAATACCAAGCTGAATTAAACATTTCTGTCAGATTTTCAAAAGCTTTGCTGATTTATTTCATGCTTGTATGTGTTACATACTGATAAATGGGCTTAAAATCTTTAAATTGCCAAACATATTTAAGATGCAGCTGATTGAAATTTAGCCACACCCACAAAACTCCATAAAAAGAAAAAATATTTGTGATGCAACACAGTGGCTGATATATACACACACTAAGATTTCCTACCTTTATAGGGTGCCATTACATTTGTTCTAAATTAAGAGCTAGTCTTGGATTGCTGGATCAATTGCTTACTTATAAATCATTAATATTAAACCCAGTTTTTGCAGAATCTGTATTAAATTAGTGTAAATAATTAGAATTAAGGTTATTTTAGGCTTGATCAGGTAATCAATGCATAATATCATCAACACATTTACGCAATTTCAAGTCAGTCAGTCAGTCAGTCGAGACTAACGTCAGCAGGTCTCTTAATAGCTTCTCCAACCAGATTTCCATTCATAACAAACATTTCTTGGGCAAACATTCACTGAATTACGAATAAACTCAATCATATCCAGTTTGAAAAATGAGACTCATAAAAGCATAAAACCTTCTTTCCATGAATTTATTTTTATTGTACAATTTCATTTGTACACATCGAATAATCAGTTGAAAATCAAAATAAAAGACATTTCAATTTTCAATCTTTTAAAAAGACACATTTACAAAATGTATACATAGAGAAAGTCATGAGCTCAGCAACACCAATCAATCCTAAAGGTTATATTTTATGTCTTATTCATGTACAAAAGATATAAAAAAATAACAAACAAAGAAATGATTGACAGAATTATTGTACTGAGAAATGAATTATTATACTAAATATTTCCATAATAATAGATATGATGCCAGAGACAAGTAAAAATAGAATACATACAATATGTATTACTGATTGTCAGATCTTAACCAGTGACTCAGGATCTCTGATGCTGAAGCAACTCATGATAGACTAACATCTTCCTTTAATTTTTAAAACAGCTCTTCTTGTGCTGCTCGCTCCAGAGTTAGGCTCCAAAGATGTCCTCATGGTACCTCTTATCAGCCTAAAATAAACACATCATCATTATATTTACATCTTACTTTAGTGAAGGACTTAACAGACTTGGCTCTACGATCTGCCATGAGATAATGAGAGCTCACCTTCAGTTGACCCAGATATTCTCCAGCCTGAGTGAGTGTTATACCTAGACGGCTAACCAGGATCTCTTGTATAGAACGTGCGACTTCCCGGGCCATGGTCATGCTCCCACACACATACACATGTCCAGACTTCTGGATCAAGGCTTCCCAAACTTCTTCACTAAGCTGCTTCTTCAGGACATCTTGAACATACACCTAGGGAGAAAAGAGGAAAGGTTATGGCTTCACTGGGTATCAAGTTTGTCAATAGTATAACAGTCAGCTGTCTATACAGTCAGTGTATATATCTTTGGTTTAGCCATTGCCTAGCTACAGCAATATTTGGAAAAGTAGACACATGGAAATTGTCAGACCTGACAGTAGAAGAAGCCTTTATTTTTGTCACATATACATTACAGCACAGTGGAATTCTTTTATTCACATATCCATATCATGATATAGCACCCCTGGAGTAGAGAGACTTAAGGGCCATGCTCAAAGACCCAACATTGGCAGTTTGGTATTTGGGGTTTGAACCCAGTGGCAGTTCAGCATTGATAGGGTTTTAACCCTGACATTCTGATTAACATGTCAGAGTGTTTAGCGCTTGTGCCTCTGACAGACCTCACTATCCCTTCATTCAAAATAATAGTGAACCTGCATATCATTAGAAGAAGCCTTTATTATCAGCACACATACATTACAGCACAGTGGAATTCTATTCTTCACATATCCCAGCTGAGAAAGTTGGGATCAGAGCACAGGGGCAGCTATGATACAGTGCCCCTGGAGCAGAGCGGGTTAAAGGCCTTGCTCAGGTGCCCAACAGTGGCAGCGTTGTTGACCTTCTGCTCAACAACCCAGAGCCTTAACCACTTGAGCCACCACTGCCAACCAGACTTTTGCCTTATCTTACTGATAAAGTTTATATTTTCAAAAGAAAATGGCATACCTTGGGGTAACCAGCTTGGCGAGAGTAGGCTGGAGTGATGCTCTTCAGAGTGCCATTTTCTTTCATGGCAAATGTTTCCTCTTTATAAAGATGATCAGTATCTGAACTACGACATCCAAACACCAACATCATACGGCTCTCCTGCAAACCTGCAATAACAGTTTAACAATTACTGTATTTTTTCAATATCACTAAAACAATCCTGATTTATTATATATTTCATATTGCAGATTGCCTGTCCAAAACTGGATCTGAGAGTACCTGTCTTTTTCATGTCATGGAAGCGTTGCTGCCAGAAGCTGCGGAAGGGAGCGATGCCACTTCCTGCTCCGATTAGGATAGTCGGAGTGGTGGGATCTGGAGGAAGGTGGAATCCGCTGGATCTGAAATCGTAATCATATTCATCAGGGTATGAGAAGATGCCACAATTTGTGCCTGAAGATCCTAACTTCGTATCATTTCTTTATTCTAGTCTCTGCAATTTTGGTGATTCCCCATTTCCCAGCTTAAGTCCACTCATTAACTAATTAACAAGCCAGAATGAAAGGCAAATTTTTGGCAAAGGACCACCAAAATGTGCAGGGTGTTGGTAAACCTTCTTTATAGTTATTTGTATGTAAACTAATTTGTTTACATACCCATGAACAAAGCAGGGAACTGTCTGTCCTTCTTTCAGGGTGTTGAGCCATGTGCTGCAGACACCATGATGAAGAGGACCCTTTCCATCTGGTGAGAAAAAAAGCACCAAAAAGTGTTGGTTAGAATGAGGTTCAATGAGAATCATGTTGGTTAGAATGAGGTTCATATTCAGTGTTCTCATTATGTTGTGCATAAAGATTAATATTACATTAATTGTCCTTTACCTTGGGTGCGGTAGTTGACCACGGACACAGTGAGGTGAAGCTCTTGGCGGTAAAGATCAGGGGAGGAGCTGATAGAGTAAAGACGGGGCTTCAGCAGGGGTAGCTGGCTGAGGAGGAAGGTTGCAGAGAGCTCCAGTGAAGGAAACTCCTCCAGAATCTCCAGGAAATTGGGCTTGCAGAATTCTTTCCATTTTGAGTAACACTTGAAGTCCTGAAGAAAAGTGTTGTAAAATAAGTTCTTTAAGTTATGTACCTTTTATGAATTATGTTCTAAGGTATAAAAGCTGTTTATCATCAAGTAGGGACTTAATGTACCGATGCCAGTTCTAGAAGGCGCTGTCGGTCATCTTCCGTCTTGGTCAACTGTGAGAGCTTGCGTAGGAAGCTTTGAGAAGGTGGTGTGGTGATATCCAGGAGGAAGGTAAGAGCCTGGGTTAGAGAGCAGGCTGGGAGACGAGAGTCTGTCTGCCATCCTTCACCTCCTACAGGATGCAACATTGATAAAAGTCTTTGATTTCTATATGGCTCTATAGAACACTTGATTCTCAACTTATTGGTCATTTTAGGCATTTGGACTGATAATTCTGGAAAACAAGCTATCACAGATACAAAGGTTACTAGTGTTTAAGTTGCTGTCATTAGTCATCTCAGCTTATTTGCCAGGATTTTTCACGATAATTGATAGCAGTCTTGAAAATTTAGTAGAACTTTTACCAGGGCCAGACTCCGGCAGGTATTCAAGTTGGATACTCTGATTGTTGGGAGGACCGTTGGGGAGGTGCTTCAGAATGCCCATCACCAGCTCATTTGAATTTCCTGGGAACAAGCCAACGTGGTCACCAGCAGCATAATTTAAGACCTGTTTCCCATTGTCCACCTCCAGCTCCACCAGTAAAGTAGAGCGGCTAAAAATCAAATGACATGAAACAGTGAAAAACAGCGAAAAAAAGGTCTGGTACGATTCCAATGCAAGGCAAGATGTGAAGATTATAGAGTAAGCTGATTAAGAGCAGACCTTGACTCAGGATTCTGGAGATTCTTTCTCTTCTTTAGCTTCATGGGAAACACAGTTTTTGAGTGAAGCACTGACAGGGCTGTAAAGACAAAACATGTATGCTGTTGTATGCACCATATACCATTTTATTACAAATGCAAGTGTATTTTGATTTAATATCTCATCACTAATCGTAAGTAAGATTTTCTGTTAGACAGGGTACCTGAGATGCGGTCTAGGGTGCTGCTGTCAGGTTGAACTCGGTATCTCTTAGGATCCCAGGTCTCTGTTAAGCGTTCAGACCCTGAAAGTTGGCCCTTAACACCAAATTCCTCACATGCAGCCTATAGGATGAAATATGATTTTTAGAAAAAGCAGAATATTGTTATGCTTTCTTGCCATTAATGGGAGTTGGCGTCCCACCAACCTTAAACAAACTGCAAGCCCATGCAGAAAAAGCCTCTTCTTGCCCATTGAGCTCATCTCCCTCTCCAATGGAAGTCAAACGTTTGGCTCCCAGCTCTGCGAACTTGTTATCCACAGTATGGGCAAAAGCACAAAACTGTGGATACATGCGAGAGCCAAGGCCAAAAACACAGTACCTGTGTGATTGAAAAGAAATAAATACATATTACTCAAGCTTCCTGTTCAACAGTTCGGACATTGTTAGTTGTTACTGTAACCAGATATACTTAGGACTCACCTCATGTTGTTTTGCAGCTTATTCAAGTTCATGAGCTGCTTTTTGAAACTCTGTGAAAAGAAGAAATCACGATGTCAAGATCTAGTATACATCTAGTTTGTATATTATTCCTTCAATAGATATGCAGGCAGAAACTTTTAGAAACTGCTCTTAATGCAACCTTAATGCAACATCATTGGGCAACTAAATACATACATACACTTCCATGATGTAACATACCTCTCCGTTTCCTGGGGGGTCTCCACTGCCAAACGTGCTGGTGACGACCATTAAAAAACGCTCCTTCTTAAGATCCTGAAAATCGTAGTCCTCCATGCAAAGTAGCTGTATCAGTAAAGAAATGAAAGATTTGTGTGTTTATCTCAGAGATACACAAATAAATCTGCTCCATAGCAATGAAAAGGCCTGATTTGTGTGGATGGTTTTCTTACCCTGGGATTAAAAGCATAGCTGAGCATTGACTTGAGCTTTTTGGCAAAGGTTTGCGATTTTCCAGTTTCAGTAGCAAAGAGGATGGTGCAAGGCACTCTCTTTTTCAAGGCAGACTGCATGAGTATTTGAGAGAACACCACTGCCCTGAAGAATCAGAAGTTAAGCATGGGATCATTTAAAACAGTCTTCGAACAATTTCTACAGCACTGAAATGTAACATAGTGACTTGGTCTTACTTTGTAAGTGCACTGAAGCTGATTTTTCGGCGTTTCTTTAATCCTTTTGTCTCGTCTTTCCAGACATATGTTAACCAGGGATCAGGCTTCAAACAACAGAAATAGCAACAGCATGGTTAATACAGCGGAGTGTTGGAACTTTTATAAGGACATATTATTCTGCACTTTGGCTTCTAAAAGCTAGTAGGTTTTAGTACGATAATTGCTGTAATAACTATGGGCCACATTCAACTACAGACTATTGCACAGAATATGTGCACAAAGGGTGGAGATTGTCTGAAAGAACTCAGTTACACAGAATTCTGCCCATGACTGTAAGCCCAATTTATTAAACAACACCAAATCTAGAACCCCAGAGGTGTGAAATACATTTTCCTACATTTTATACAATTTTCCCAATGTAAATCATGCCATAACTTTTGTACTTAAGTCACCAGCTCTGAAAATGGACCCTTTTGTGCACTCTGCCTTTATAAAAGTATTCACTGTTCTAGTAAGTGGTGCAGAGTGAGTTCTACCTGGTAGTAGTAGAAGGGGGAAAGGATGTAGCTGATCATCTCCTGGTGGAACACAGGGGTCAGAGAACCAGACATTGGAGGCACCAGCCAGACCCAGTCAGCTGGACAGCCACCCCGCAGACGCAATTCAGTCTCCATGTGCTTCATGAAGGACTCAGCGGCAGAGTGGTGGTCCATGATGGTCACCTTATTTTTCTGCAGCACAAGACAAGGAGGCACTGAGACAACATAGGACATACGACCTACTACACTATAGAAATTTCTTCTTCTGTATAGAAAGGTCAGTACAAACTTTATACCTGAAAACTGTGAATCACCGCAATATTGATGGCAACCAGAGCCTGATCCTTCCACAGTGATGACAGATTGTGTGTATCCAACCCCATACGATGTCCAACTTTCTGTAGAAGGTAAAGCATTAAAAATAGTTTAATTAGGTTTCCAAACCTAAACATATGACCCTTCTTACACTGAGTGAACTAGGTTTACCTCAAGAATGTTGTAGCGCTGAGTATCACAGAAGTCCCTCACACCAATCTCAGTGCCCATGTACCAACCATTAAAGGGGCATGCTGTGAACTCAAGACCACCAATCTCCAGCAACATGTTGGACACTGCAGGCAATGCAAACCATTTGAGGTTCAGATCTTTGAACCACTCATACCTGTGGAAAAACCCAACAGTTTTAAAGCATGGGCTGTAAAATCAGAGCATAAATGATTGTATATTCATACATATCTATCATATTAAAACACATGAATACATATCCTTTACTGAAGATACTATATACACCAAAATCACTTACTGTGGGTGCTCCATTTCAACTTCTAGGATCAGATCTGGGGGAATTTCAAATAGCTCAGGATCTTCTCCATTGGCCTGCAAGATCAGTGGCAGCACATCAAAGGACCCGTACTTTGGTGTCCATCCAAGTTGGACACAAATCTGTTAGAAAGCAGAGGTAAGATATTTTTAGAAACCACCATGCTAGAGTGAATTATGCATTATTAATATAAGTTCAGAAAACCTCGAGTCCAAATAAACTGAATTGAGAGTTATAGATACCTCAGTGAACTCCACACTAGCAGGGTCTCCAATAATTTGTCCGTCCTCCAGCTGATAGCCAGCGTATTTAACCAGCTGACTGTTCCAAACCCGGAAATCATGCTGGCCATCGGTTCGTTGAGGGAAGATGGTGATGGCTGACCTGTTAAAAAATAATAGACAGAAAGAAAGAAAGAAAGAAAATCACAGTCTTATGTTAATATACTGAACTCTATGTAATTTAAGCTAATAATGTACAGATTATAATAGCATGTTGTTATAGTATATTCATGAAAGGAGTGTCTAATGTTAGCATTTTATCAGATGTAAAGCTGTAGCTTATGGTTGTTCACCAAAGGAAAGTATTCATGACAGAAAGTATTTTGCAGACATTTTACGGCATTAATTAACAAAAGATCATTCTTTGCTAAATAAAAAACAAGTTAACAGGAAATGTTTTGGGACATTCGGTTAGGAAATTTGCTTGAGTAACAGTGACTATACTTTATATCAGACACATCACACCACCCTGAATATTTTCATATAACAGCATGAAACAAAAGTGTCTTATTCCTCTCATTAGTCCATAACATTGCATGCCATAAGCTCAAAACGAATTATCAAATATTACAGTCATTATAAATGAAGTGTACCTTATGTTGCCTCCATTTGAAGCAAACTTAATGTGAGAGCACAAGAACTGGAACATTTCCTTTGAGGTCCTGCATTTCCGTGCATCAAACACCTGAAGAAAGAAATATCTCATATCAAGTTTTGCATTCACTTTTTGTTTTTCACTTCTTAATTTTGAAATTTATTCACAAAACATAAAGAAGATTTTATGAATAAGTATATTCGACCTGTAAATTAGACCACTGAATCCTGCCGATGCACCTCGGAGCGTTCCTCCAAGCCTGTTTGGCTCCAAATGCCATCTCTTCGAGGGTGAGTTGATACGTTCCGGTGGCATCGATCTCATTGGCTACCTCATTAACACGGGCCAGATGCTCATCTATTTTAGAGCTGCGTTCAATAAATAGCATCGGATTAAACCTGGTTCAGATTAATTCATGTAACTTAGGACAACATTGAAATAAGCTTACGTTTTGAAGGATTTGTAGTACTGGTTGATGAAGTCAATGGCCTGCGTGAGGAGCTCATTGGTGGAAAGTGGGGAAACGGGAGAAGAGCGCATTAAAGTCTTTGGGTTCATTATGGAGCCTTCGCACATTTTCGATCTGCAGAGCTGATTCTAAAAAAAACAACAACAACAATAAAGCAGACAGTTAATAGGAAATCTTGCTAAATTTCCTCAAATAAATACACTGATATAGCTTGTTCCTTTTTAGATATTTGACATGTTTAAGGTATCCAGGCCATATACAATTGCCTGTCTTTGATTTATATAACAGTGTACAGAATATGTACCATTTACACAATGACATTCCAAATATTTTTTTTAAGAATATTATTGTTTATTAGATTCAAACACATATTATCCATTGATTAAAGCACTTTAAATTCTCCCACCATTTTTTCAACAGAAACAGATTATATCTAATGCCTAATGATGGCACTTACCTTGACAGCTCTGTGGAAAAGTGTGTCTTGGTGGCTAGAACCATTTTCATAATTTTTCATTTGTACTGACATTGGACATCGGCTGATTCTGTTTCCCTTCATCTGTAGAAGAAAAATAAATAAAATAAAAATAAATACTACTACTACTAATGCAACTACTAATAATAATGATCATAAAAATGTAAAAAATAAATAAAATAATTCAGATTATAAAATTTAAAAAAATATATTAAATAATTAATAAATAATTACAATATGCTACACATATAAATAAATTATTTACTTTCTTTTTTCCAGTTATACCACCACTTCATTACAATTACCATTGTCATTGTGCCTTATTATGAAACATATCATATCATATAATGCATCATATTTTAGCTTCTTTGACTTTACTTGCCTTGTTTGTCTGGGTCAGTGGGAGCTCCTTTGTGCTATCGTGAATGATTTTCCCCATGTTTTATTCGAAAATAAAGTGCCCAAAACTGTCAGTCTGTTGACGATACAAATTGGTCTGTTAATTAAAAAAAAAAGATTAACTATTAATACTTTTATATCATATTAAGCCTGTTCAGAATTCAGCACATTAAATTAAAAAAAAGGAAAGAAAATTTTCTAAGGAAAAATTCTCACCTCTCTGTGGCAGCAGATCTTCTATTTTCTTCAGCTTCTAGTCGTTGTAGTCGTAGCACAAGTTGTGGCAAGTGCACACCTGATTCTCATCAAGTGAGCATCCTTTTCTTTTTATAGGCTACACATTCTTCAGCTTTTGGGGCAGGTCACATTGTGTCTAAAACAAGTGGGCGGGGCTGTGTAGTAATCATTCACATTATCAGTGTACTTTTTCAACACTTACATAATTTCTTTTTTTTTTTCCTTCCTTGAGGGGAAATACATCTCTGTTATATTTATAGACTTATCCTCATCCTGTAGAAGAATAACTGCAAGCAACATATACAAATATTTTACTTTTAAAGAAAGTATTTTTTTCAGACTGTGATTTGATAAGGATATCATTATATTTTATTCATTCTCTTTTTTAAAGAGAAATTATATACTCATGGTGGCACCAGACTAAGAAGGTCAACCAGATTTCCAGTTTCAGCTCCTCCTGGGGAATTACCTGACATTCCAGAAGCGGAAAGGCTAAGATACACTCTGTGTCTTTGGTCTGCACAAAAAATAGCTCATTCTATGAAAGCAATGGTGAGGCAGCTTCCAGCTCTTCAGAGTCATTAGTCTTAGAATGAACTATGATAGAGCAACTAAAATCTTCATGTATGCCTCTTGAGCAGGAATTATAAGCCATTAGTAACCCTTTTGAAAGTATTTTTAATCCACTCTCTTTCCTATTCACCTATCACCAATCATCTTAGCCCCAAATCTCACATCTTCCCTCACATTCACAACATTCACTCTAGGAACCAGGAAGTTAATGTAATCAAAGGATGAACAATTAATTGACTTCCCCTTCTTACAAATGCACAATATTCCCAGAAATTAGGCTAAAAGAGTCGACTAAAAGGTCTATTCATGTCGAATTACTCATCTACATTCTTCCTGCAAATTCCATGTTGACTTTCTACGAAGAAATGTCTACACAAACAACATCAGCACTCATCATCTCAGTGTGGAGATCTGTATATCTACTGTAGATGTGCTTTTTCTGACAGACAGCATTGTGGAGATGGACATCTTCCAAGTAAAACTGTATTTCTTTACCATTATTGTATTATCATTTTACATATCTAATAAATAGATTAGATTATTTGATAAAATAATCAAAACAGCAGTTCTGACAGTAGGTCCAGCTAGAGGAAACATCAGGTGGACATTAATGCACTGTTTTCAGATTTGTTATTGTTTCTGTAGTAACAGATTGCACTGGGGATTGTATGGAGGAAAAATAGATAAAAAATGTTTTTAAAAAATGCAACTAAAACATATATAATTGTTGAGATGGCGCAGATATGAGGAAACATTTATACCTGGAAGGAGTCTCCAGTGTCAGTGCTTTATAGTTTTTCAGCATCTTCAGAACAGTGGGGTTTGTGGTTTCTTAGTTACATGACAAGCTTTTTTTATATTATCAATGTAAACAGAATAAAGGCTGGTTAGGAAACTGCTATAATGTAAATAAATATATAAAATAAAATAAAAACTCAATTGTTGCATAGACATTCCCTAACGTTAAATGTAAATATAAACCGATATAAGGTATGAGTTGTCGTTTTTTAATAAAGTATTATTTGTTATTGATGGCAAATTTCTGAGGCATAAAAGGATTAAAACACTTCTGGACATGCTTTTACTGCACTAATTATTACTCATGGTAGGAGCAGTGACTCCATTTTACACCTTTTTTACACATTCCACATTACCGAATTTTTCATACTCAGAGTGTTTTATTCTTATGTGCTAGAATTCTTATAGAAGATCATGTCAATATCATCTTGGTATATAGTGTTGGGCACTTGACACAATCACCCCAGCTCGTGTTTATCTGTTTCTGGCCGCATGGCTGGATTTACTGGATGTAGGGTTATAATAAACAGAAATTTTTAAGAAAATAGAAATCCATTGTACATTACTACACTGTACTTCACTGGAAGGACAAAAGGAAGCATTACTCAACCAGGCCCGCAAGAATGAACTTCCTTATCCTTCTAATCTTCACATATTCTCTTCAGGTTTTATTGTTCATGTTCATGTTTTGTTTTGTTTCTTTCTTGACAGCTGATGAATGGAAAGTAAAAGACTGTGACATGGTACAGTAAATATGCATCCCTATGATCCGTTGAACCGGGACTAAAAATAGTATTAATAATGGGCTTACCGTATTGTGCATGCATAACAGGTTTATTTTACCGGTAATGATAGTAAAAAGTATTTTTTTTGTCTTTCAAGAAATTGCATTGTTACATTTACAATAAAGACCACCAGATGAGAGTAGAATTAGTAAAAAAAAAAGAATTCCTTTACTCACTTATTATTTTACTTTAGTGTATTATTTATTTATTTAATTATCTGTTTATCTGTCTATATATATATATATTATATAATTATATAATATATATTATATATATATTATATATATATATATTACATATATTATATATATATATATATATATACACACTATATTGCCAAAAGTATTCGCTCACCTGCCTTGACTCGCATATGAACTTAAGTGACATCTCATTCCTAATCCATAGGGTTCAATATGACGTCGGTCCACCCTTTGCAGCTATAACAGCTTCAACTCTTCTGGGAAGGCTGTCCACAAGGTTTAGGAGTGTGTTTATGGCAATTTTTGACCATTCTTCCAGAAGCGCATTTGTGAGGTCACACACTGATGTTGGACGAGAAGGCCTGGCTCTCAGTCTCCGCTCTAATTCATCCCAAAGGTGTTCTATCGGGTTGAGGTCAGGACTCTGTGCAGGCCAGTCAAGTTCATCCACACCAGACTCTGTCATCCATGTCTTTATGGACCTTGCTTTGGTCACTGGTGCACAGTCATGTTGGAAGAGGAAGGGGCCAGCTCCAAACTGTTCCCACAAAGTTGGGAGCATGGAATTGTCCAAAATGTCTTGGTATGCTGAAGCATTCAGAGTTCCTTTCACTGGAACTAAGGGGCCAAGCCCAGCTCCTGAAAAACAACCCCACACCATAATCCCCCTCCACCAAACTTTACACTTGGCACAATGCAGTCAGACAAGTACCGTTCTCCTGGCAACCGCCAAACCCAGACTCGTCCATCAGATTGCCAGATGGAGAAGCGCGATTCGTCAC
The DNA here is from genome assembly GCF_019097595.1 of Hemibagrus wyckioides. Lineage (NCBI taxonomy): Eukaryota > Metazoa > Chordata > Actinopteri > Siluriformes > Bagridae > Hemibagrus > Hemibagrus wyckioides. Next base: position 3,816,883 of record NC_080726.1, read on the forward strand.
TCCAGAGAACGTGTCTCCACTGCTCTAGAGTCCAGTGGCGGCGTGCTTTACACCACTGCATCCGACGCTTTGCATTGCACTTGGTGATGTATGGCTTGGATGCAGCTGCTCGGCCATGGAAACCCATTCCATGAAGCTCTCTGCGCACTGTTCTTGAGCTAATCTGAAGGCCACATGAAGTTTGGAGGTCTGTAGTGATTGACTCTGCAGAAAGTTGGCGACCTCTTCGTACTATGCGCCTCAGCATCCGCTGACCCCGCTCCGTCAGTTTACGTGGCCTACCACTTCGTGGCTGAGTTGCTGTCGTTCCCAAACACTTCCACGTTCTTATAATACAGCTGACAGTTGACTGTGGAATATTTAGGAGCGAGGAAATTTCACGACTGGATTTGTTGCACAGGTGGCATCCTATCACAGTTCCACGCTGGAATTCACTGAGCTCCTGAGAGCGACCCATTCTTTCACAAATGTTTGTAAAAACAGTCTGCATGCCTAGGTGCTTGATTTTATACACCTGTGGCCATGGAAGTGATTGGAACACCTGATTCTGATTATTTGGATGGGTGAGCGAATACTTTTGGCAATACAGTGAATATACAAAAATATATATAGATTTGTTTTTTTTGTCTCCATTTTCAGAGGAGAGTAGAATTAGTAAAAAAAAAAATTATTATTTTACTTACTTATTATATTACTTTATTTTTTATTATATACTTTATTTATTTATTTATTTATTTATTTATTTATTTATTTATTTATTTATTTATACATGTATTAATTTTTTTATTTTAGTATTGTCTGTTGGTCTATATACTTATATTACTTTAGTGTACATTTTATTTTATTTTATTTATTATATACATATTTATTTTTATTTAGTGCAGTGTGCATCTTTTTAAGTGTACTTTAAAATATTAACTTAAAAGCTAACTAAAGGTACAAGAGTCATCCTTAAGAATTATTATACCTTAATCTTACCAAAGATTACTACATTCACTTTAAAACTACAAACTACATTCACATTACTATGCAATAGACACACACACATAGAAAGGTACTAAAACTGTACCTTTCATGGTGCCACCTCAGTGACAAGGAAAGGTACAGGTTTTTTCTGTTGCTTTGTTTTATTTGTTTTTTTTCGGAGTGTGTTTCCTTTAAGGAAAATATGTATTGTCTTGTGTTTAGCGTGAAGGCAGATGGCAATCAAAAATGCATTGCATAATTTCCTGCAGAGATCCGCAAGAGTTTATGAGAAATGCATATCAATTTCAGGAACAGTGAGAAACTGGGTACAAAAATTATGTTAAAGTTTACTTGTGTTTTAAAGTTATTGTTTTACTAAGTCATTTACTTTGTAAATTCAATTACTGATGAGATTCTAAGGGCTTTGCAATAAGTCAAGCAAACTGATGGCATGATCTAATGTTTTCTCATGACATTTAAAAGCTCATGTTTTGTTTGCAGGAATTGAATAAGAATTCTTTTAATCTACATGCTTGCCCAAAAAAAAAAAAAAATCACCAGCTGGCATCTCGGCTCATTTCAGCCTCTGTTGATGGAGATGGTGAATGGTCTTATTGTTCAAAAACAAGGAAACATCTAGTATAAAATGTCAATTAAATATGTTTTCTCACATAAGGGATTCCCCATACTGTGGTAAGTACAGTCTTGCTCTTTAAAAATGATTAAAAACTGACAGAAAAATATGTACAAAACCTGATCATCACAATCAGTGTCTCACTACAACAGAGGATTGTTTCATTTTTTTCTTCCCCTTCTTCAAGATGTCTGCTTGATAATAATGAAGAATGTCCTCATCTGAATGTCCTTGTTTCATATTTTTCACTGTCATATTGTTTTCAGGCCAGGAAGTTAGAAATGACACCGAAAAACAACATAGGCCTATTATTCCTAATTCAGACAGACGTAAACAAAGAACAGAGATAATTTTGTCTATAATTACCCACCTGCAGAATTGGGTGCATTTGCTTTTTTGTTATAGTACACATAGCATAAGTCTAAAAATATCTGACTAGTCCACTGTTTATGTACAACCAAAGAGGGAAATGGAGACAGCTGATGGATTATGCATGTTTTTAATTAATTATCTGACTCCATAATAAAATCTTGAAATCTTCAATTAGAGAAGTATTATGATACCAGTGTTCCATTGAGACTGACTCATACAACAGCATATCTATGTCAAAATATTGCCTATTAAGAAATAGTTATACCTTTCAGATTTCTGACTATATGCAAGCCTAGGACTTTGGATTTTTATGTAAACATACAAGTATTAGTCTCTTATAGCTACTCTTTAAAACATATTTAATGTACCAATATTTTACTATTAGAAACAATAAAAGAGTAGAGTAGAGTTTATATGTATTAATCGGAACTCAAATACAAAGTATATGAAGATTAATAAGTGAAGATAACTTACACAAGTTTGGAGTATGTCTCAGGCATAGGATACATCGAGGGTAAAAGAATCTAAAAACAACCCAAGGTAACGGCCTCAGGATGTGGTAGAATGGTAAAACCTACCCCGTTATTGTAGAATGCATACCATTTACAGCCCCAAGCCTCTTTGAAGAGTCTCAAGACCAAACTAGAAATGGGAGAGGTACAATTTAGATAACCATCAGGTGAACCCCAAACTGGGTAGCTCACTAGGTTTGGCGTGGGAATAAAAAACCAAAACATTTCTCGCACACACCAGGTAGTCTCAGTATGTTAATGTGTAGGCATTGTGGAATAGAAAACTGTTTGCTGTCAATGTTGTTTCCTAAATCTCCTTGATACTTATTTACATTTCTGGCAGACACCCTTATCCAGAGAGCCTTACAATAGAGCAACTGAGGGTTAAGGGCCTTGCTCAGGGGTCCAGCAGCAGCTACAGCTTGGGGGACTTGGGATTTGAACTCTCAACCATCTGATCAGTAGCCTAACACCTTAACCACTAAGCTACCACATTTAGATTTACAACATTCACATTTATACAATTTACATTATTATAATTTACTGGGTTGTTGATTGGGAGCCTCCTTGTGGTCTAGCAGCAGGATCCTGCTCTCTCATTGCCATGGCCCGGTTTCAATTCCTGGGCAGAGACTTAACCCAGCCACTGAAGAGTTAACTCTCAGTGCCGGACCCAAGCCTGGATAAAATAGGAGGGTTGCATCAGAAAGGGCATCCGGCTGTGACAACCCAGAACAGGGTGCAGCTGAAAGAACAAGAATAACAACTGGGTTGTTGATTGGAAGATTGATGTTCAAACCCCAGCACCACCAAGCTGCCACTGTGGGGCCTTGAGCAAGTCCCCCACAAACACATTCAGTACATTCTGTAACAGAACCACACCACCAGGCAGGAGGGAACAAATCAGTCTGCCCTGGGGCCTTGACTCATAAAACACACAACAACAAAAAAATACATAATACATACACAGTAATGTAGAAACAATAACCAAAAAAGGACACGCTATCAACTAAAAATGTAGCATCCTACTAGCACAAACAAATAAAAATATCTGAATAACAATACAAATCAAAAACGTCCTACACTCTAATAAAGTGCCAAACAGCTGGAAGGGCAAATGTTTCCTGCAAGGCAGAAACTGTTAACAAAGAAGGCTTGCTTGGCTAATCAGGCTGACCAGATTAGCCAAACAAACATTAACATTCAAATGGAGACTGTAATTGTAGGGAAGGTGCCCCCTTCAGGTACACTTAATCTTTGCTGGGTACAGTGTCTCTACCAGGCCAGGAGAACCAACCACTGTCTCTACGATTGAACCTCCAGAAACAGTCTCAGGGGCTCCTTAATCACACCCCTGTAGCACTCACCATAAAGACACCTCATCCTCCCCATCTACTATAGTGTAAAAGACATTATGCATACAAGTACACCATGCCTCTACTCTTCCACACCAACACAGGTGGAAACAACAAGCCCTCAATCTCAAGAGTTCCAGCAGCACTGGATCATATGCAAACTGTTCTGTACAGGTGGCTGCTACCAACTTAATTGTCTTACCCAGAAATAGATGCAATATGCACACACAAGAACATGCTTGAGGACCACATGCCTTAACCTTGCCTACACACAGAAAACTGATGGCAGTATATACCAATGCTTGAAAAACCTAAATTGATGCACTTGAGACATTGGCGATTTAATCAGGCAATTCAAAATAGCAGGGCCGTTCTGTTCATAGAGCTCCTGGTAGGAATGCCAAAGCACATTCATCCCCAAAAAACATCAGGGACAACAACAACAACTGGGTTGTTGATTGGAAGATTGATGTTCAAGCCCCAGCACCACCAAGCTGCCACTGTTGGGCCTTTGAGCAAGTCCCCCAACACAAGCAAACCACCCCCCTCCCCCCCAAACAACATGCGTGACCCTGTGCACTGACCGCAACCCTCCAAGAATGGGATATACTAAGAAAGAATTTCACTGTGCAGTAATGTATATGTGACAAATAAAGGATACTTAGCTATTTATGATGTCACCACATTGTCACCATGAAATCTAAATTACACTGATACCAAACAAAAATGTGTGTGTTTTCTACATGTTTGTGTTTTCTTTATGTATTACCTCCCAACATATTTTAGACTGATGCTAATTCTTAGTCCGTGTCCTAGTGAACCAGTGTCAATGTCTTCAGTTACAGAAAATGTAAAAGCATCTCTGTAGGTCACTCTGGATAAAGGCATCTTTAAAGAGAAGGATGAACCCAGTCATGAGAATTATTTCAAATGATGCCTAATCCCAACAAACCCTCTCATATTCTCACATACTAAACATACATAGCAAATAAACCAGCTTCAAACTCCAAGATTTCCTATATAAGAGCGATAACTTTCCACCAAGTGCACACAGTTTATTCACACACATTCACAAACACATTCAGTACATTCTGTAACAGAACCACACCACCAGGCAGGAGGGAACAAATCAGTCTGCCCTGGGGCCTTGACTCATAAAACACACAACAACAAAAAAATACATAATACATACACAGTAATGTAGAAACAATAACCAAAAAAGGACACGCTATCAACTAAAAATGTAGCATCCTACTAGCACAAACAAATAAAAATATCTGAATAACAATACAAATCAAAAACATCCTACACTCTAATAAAGTGCCAAACAGCTGGAAGGGCAAATGTTTCCTGCAAGGCAGAAACTGTTAACAAAGAAGGCTTGCTTGGCTAATCAGGCTGACCAGATTAGCCAAACAAACATTAACATTCAAATGGAGACTGTAATTGTAGGGAAGGTGCCCCCTTCAGGTACACTTAATCTTTGCTGGGTACAGTGTCTCTACCAGGCCAGGAGAACCAACCACTGTCTCTACGATTGAACCTCCAGAAACAGTCTCAGGGGCTCCTTAATCACACCCCTGTAGCACTCACCATAAAGACACCTCATCCTCCCCATCTACTATAGTGTAAAAGACATTATGCATACAAGTACACCATGCCTCTACTCTTCCACACCAACACAGGTGGAAACAACAAGCCCTCAATCTCAAGAGTTCCAGCAGCACTGGATCATATGCAAACTGTTCTGTACAGGTGGCTGCTACCAACTTAATTGTCTTACCCAGAAATAGATGCAATATGCACACACAAGAACATGCTTGAGGACCACATGCCTTAACCTTGCCTACACACAGAAAACTGATGGCAGTATATACCAATGCTTGAAAAACCTAAATTGATGCACTTGAGACATTGGCGATTTAATCAGGCAATTCAAAATAGCAGGGCCGTTCCATTCATAGAGCTCCTGGTAGGAATGCCAAAGCACATTCATCCCCAAAAAACATCAGGGACAACAACAACAACTGGGTTGTTGATTGGAAGATTGATGTTCAAGCCCCAACACCACCAAGCTGCCACTGTTGGGCCTTTGAGCAAGTCCCCCAACACAAGCAAACCACCCCCCCAAACAACATGCGTGACCCTGTGCTCTGACCCCAACCCTCCAAGAATGGGATATACTAAGAAAGAATTTCACTGTGCAGTAATGTATATGTGACAAATAAAGGATACTTAGCTATTTATGATTTCACCACATTGTCACCATGAAATCTAAATTACACTGATACCAAACAAAAATGTGTGTTTTCTACATGTTTGTGTTTTCTTTATGTATTACCTCCCAACATATTTTAGACTGATGCTAATTCTTAGTCCGTGTCCTAGTGAACCAGTGTCAATGTCTTCAGTTACAGAAAATTTAAAAGCATCTCTGTAGGTCACTCTGGATAAAGGCATCTTTAAAGAGAAGGATGAACCCAGTCATGAGAATTATTTCAAATGATGCCTAATCCCAACAAACCCTCGCATATTCTCACATACTAAACATACATAGCAAATAAACCAGCTTCAAACTCCAAGATTTCCTATATAAGAGCGATAACTTTCCACCAAGTGCACACAGTTTATTCACACACACATTCACAAACACATTCAGTACATTCTGTAACAGAACCACACCACCAGGCAGGAGGGAACAAATCAATCTGCCCTGGGGCCTTGACTCATAAAACACACAACAACAAAAAAATACATAATACATACACAGTAATGTAGAAACAATAACCAAAAAAGGACACGCTATCAACTAAAAATGTAGCATCCTACTAGCACAAACAAATAAAAATATCTGAATAACAATACAAATCAAAAACGTCCTACACTCTAATAAAGTGCCAAACAGCTGGAAGGGCAAATGTTTCCTGCAAGGCAGAAACTGTTAACAAAGAAGGCTTGCTTGGCTAATCAGGCTGACCAGATTAGCCAAACAAACATTAACATTCAAATGGAGACTGTAATTGTAGGGAAGGTGCCCCCTTCAGGTACACTTAATCTTTGCTGGGTACAGTGTCTCTACCAGGCCAGGAGAACCAACCACTGTCTCTACGATTGAACCTCCAGAAACAGTCTCAGGGGCTCCTTAATCACACCCCTGTAGCACTCACCATAAAGACACCTCATCCTCCCCATCTACTATAGTGTAAAAGACATTATGCATACAAGTACACCATGCCTCTACTCTTCCACACCAACACAGGTGGAAACAACAAGCCCTCAATCTCAAGAGTTCCAGCAGCACTGGATCATATGCAAACTGTTCTGTACAGGTGGCTGCTACCAACTTAATTGTCTTACCCAGAAATAGATGCAATATGCACACACAAGAACATGCTTGAGGACCACATGCCTTAACCTTGCCTACACACAGAAAACTGATGGCAGTATATACCAATGCTTGAAAAACCTAAATTGATGCACTTGAGACATTGGCGATTTAATCAGGCAATTCAAAATAGCAGGGCCGTTCCGTTCATAGAGCTCCTGGTAGGAATGCCAAGGCACATTCATTCCCGAAAAACATCAGGGACTAAGCCTCACAAGCTGCAAGAAATATCCCTTACCACCAGGACCCCAAACTACATGGCTAATTGCCACAGTACTATCACAGTAATATCCACTATATACCCAATAAATATCATTAAGCAACCTGAGTTGTGAGCCATTGTCAATATGGTGGTAGCTAGTCTTCCAAGGGTTGATCAGATCATGGCTGTCTGATACCGGCTACAAATAACCAAGCCCTTATGAACAGGCTGGGTACAAAGCTGGTGAAGAGAGTTCTGCAGACACTTTGAGTTTGAGTTAAGACATTCAAGCTATAACCGCCTGACTGTGCACCCCTTTGCACGCTGTACTAAAACCCATTCGCCACAGGGTTGGATTGACCTCGCCTCTTTGCTCCTCTGCTCTCAGTGAAATGCCTCACTACAAACTTCTAGTAGCTTGGAATCATTTTGATGGCAGAGTTATTGTTTTAATTTATGACAAAGGCCACTATCCATCATGTATTAAAGAACTTCAGCATTTGAAATGGAATTAGGTGCTTAATTTTCTCAAGGAGGCCCAGAAGAACAAAGAAAAACTCCAACAAAGTTGCCTGCTGAATCCTAGAGAAGAATGACTCACTACAGGGTAACATAGGAGTCAGAGAGTTCATACAATTCTTGCAGAGCAGAAGTTATTTTATCGGAATCTCCAGATTCTGTGGCAAACCAGTGTTGAATTTCCTCCCATGCCTCACCTGCTAGATGATCAACCAAAAAAAAAGCCACTGATAAATGATGGGTGTGGATGCAAGCTTGCGCTTCTTCACTTTTAAAGGTCAGACATTTACGATCCCTTGGTATAATTACAAGACTCTCAACAGAAGTTCTATCAGGACCAACTGGTTGACTAGTAGGAGGTAAAAGGAGGTCACTAGAAGGGTTCACTAGAGGACTAAGCAGAGCAGCATGGTCCTGCTCATGTCACAACTTCTAATTATCTGCCTTTAGTTGAGCCACAAGATTCCCTAATTCTTATAACTCCTCTTCCATTATCAAATACCATTTACAAACACTGGGCAAGCTCCACACCACTGAAGTAAACAAGGTAAAAGAGCAAATACTGGAATGCTCCAATGATGCTGCTGCCTTGTTCCCAACCAACAAATCCAATACAATCCAATACAAACACAAAGATACTCTCTCTCACACACAGACCCAATACTAAATACATACATACAATACAAAAATCAATATGGATTCATGTCTCTGCTCAAGAGTCCCCCCAGTTGCACCAAACTGTGGCAAAGTGGGGTAGAAAGAAATCATATACAGGGAAATATTAGTCAATCATCCAAAAGGCCACAAAGCTTTGTTGTTTCAAAAGAGAATCAGAGATGTCATAATATAATACAATCATAAATAATGCAATTCTTCATATAAACACTTAAAAAATCATACAACCTAAAAAGACTGTAAGCATTTGGTTGATTAGATTAAGATGGAAATATTTCACCGCCAAGTGTACATAGCTTATTAGCATAACAGAAGCATGATTACCAGAAAGGAAAAGTGCTTCACTGCCTGCCCTTGAGCCTTAAATCCTAAAACATACAGAGAAAATAAAACAAAAACAACCACACAATAACCACAAAGCTCGGGAATACCAGCTAACCAACTGCTTAATCCAGCTAAAACAAAACAAAAATAAATCACAACTCAGGTGAACTTTCAGATCTGGATATTAAACCTCAGCTATGTGACTCATATCTCAATGATATGCAAACTATAACCCTACTACATAACCCTAAAGAACACGCTAGTTCCGAGTAGAACTAATAATAACACCAGAAAGTTCCTCAAACCAGATCGAAGAACAAAGAAAGAAAGAAAACAAATAATTCCAGTCATTTTAGAAGCTCACGGCAGTTCTGTAGAAGATGCAAAACAAAAAAATTCCAAAACCTAGTTAAAATAATTATAGAATAAATGAATAAATTTACAAACAGAAATGTACAAGTAAAAAATTAATTAAACAAAGAATATTTATTATTATTTAATAATGTGTGAGGTGGACCATGCCAAACCTAATGCACACTGTCATTAAATCAAAAGTCTGGCTTTACGTAATTTATACGTAAATACATAGAAATAATAAAATTAATAATGATAAAAATAATTTTTTGGTTTGCTCAGGTTATTGCTGAAAAAAAAGAAGAAAATAATGTAAAATAGATGTGTTTGAATGCTACTATAAGTAAGGCTTATGTAAAAACCCATAAGCGAACATGTAGGTTTTTATTTTGATTATTTTTAAGTGTATTAATTTGCATTTATGAGGAAAAAAGCATGAACTATGCAGAGATTTGTAGTTCTATTTGTATTTTAACGCAATTGTTTTACAAAATTGGTTATTTTAGTCTTTATCCTGGATGGTTTAGGTCTAGTAAAAAAAAAATTCAAATTGAATCCTAATTATATTACCATGTAAACTGCATGAAATAAATAAATAAATAAAAATACAGCCAAGTCCAGTTCCAGCAGATTTTATATTCCTGTTTTTTTAAAGATTTCTTTGACCTTATTAGATAAAATATATAATCATACTTAATTAAAGCAGGAAATTCCACTAATGTGTTTTGAAGAGTGATTTAACTCAAGTAAACAAGGAAAACTTGTCTTTTTCTATGAAGTGGCTTTGGTATGTGAAAGATGATGGGTTATGTTGAAGAGGAAAGCTTTAGTTATGAATACACTTCCTCTTCATGAAGCGCTGGCTTACTTTTTATTTCTTTTAAATATTTCAAATATGAACAAATATATTGTATATGCTTTAAGTCATATTCAAGCTTCGAATAAAATAAAAGTTTAACTTGAAGTGTTATTGTTATTCAGTAAGTCTAATCATGAAGGCATAGGGAAGCCTCAGATACACTGAGCTTTAGAGCTTCTCACACTTGAAATAGGGGCATTCTATACAGAATCCTGGGTTTCTCTACTTAGAGGTTTCACACTGCTCCTACTTTCCCTGGGGGTTAACACTGAATCCTGGCACTTCATAATCTGTTTCATACTCTACATTCCTAAACCCCGCCTTAACCTTCTTTTCATTTGCATATTCTTCTAGCATCTACTTATTTGCATATTTGTGCATTAACAACCCTGATTGGATAAATCCAGTGTAAAATAATCACGTTCTCATTAGTAACCTATAGCTTGTGTCCCATATGACACATTAGGTGACAGATTTTCAGTCAATTCCTTCAATATACAGTTATTTCTGTCTGTGCCATTTTGTTTCTCTTCACTGAGATTAAATGATGTGTTTTCGGTCACCATTTGACCTTGTTGTGTTTCTCTCAAATGCTGCAAATACTCTTAAGACAACATACAAGGATGTACATACATGCCCAACATATATGAGCCACATGCTGTTCAATTTCTGACTGGGTGTGTGTTGCTAAGCATCTATAACAATTTAACACTGCATCATCTCTGGCATTTGGCACATACCCATATCCAGAGCGACTTACATTTTTATCTCATTTTATACAACTGAGCAATTGAGGGTTAAAGGGCTCTGGGTCGTTGACCAGTAGATCAGGGTTCAAGCCCCAGCACCACCAAGCTACCTGCGAGCAAGGCCCCCAACCCACCTTGCTCCAGGGGTGCTGCATCATGGCTGACCCAGCGCTTTGACCCCAACCCTCAAGGGATATGTGAAGAAAGAATTTCACTATGTAGTAATGTATATGTGACAAATAAAGACAACTTAACTTAACTCAAGGTTCCACCAGTCACCAGTTGGTGACTCACAACCTCCTAATCAGTAGTCCAACACCTTAACCACTAAGCTACCACTTCCATGAGGTATACATGGTTATACACCTCAGCTACTGTGGCAATGTAAGGTTAAAACCACAAAAGCCATGCTAATTCTGTGCTCAGAGCAGAGATACTGTATATATAAACCTGGGACAAAAGCTGCACTATCCCTGCTTATAAATTGTGACACTTTCCTCTACCTGGGATTAAAAACGGGATTTAGAAAGACAATAACCCGGGGTTAAGTGCAGTGTGGAAAGCTCATTTGTTTAAAAAATGTATTATTAAACATACTTTCTACCTCAATTCACTGAACCTTTCGCACTTTAGACAAAATTCAGCATCACAAAGCAGCTTCACGGAAATCGGAATGATTTAGATTCCTAATGAATAAACCATAGATGACACTGAGCAAGGAAAAATTCCCTGAGACCACTTGAGGAAGAAACCTTTAGACTGGAACATATCCTCTTCAGTACTGGATAACAGGCTTATAAATTATGAGTGAATAGAACTTCTATGCATGTCAGTATTGAGTCAGAAGAAGGGAATTTATTTCAAGGTCACGATTGTACATAACTTTTGTTTTTCAGCAAACACAACCCACACAAGAAACCGTCTGAATAGCACTTATGTCTGAGATCTGAATAGTCCGCATAATTTCTGTAGTAAATTTTGACGAGCATTTAATGAGGCCCTACCCTTACTTTAGTCTTTTGATCTATTCAAAACAAAGTTCATCAACACAATAATTATTTCATTCTTTCAGAGCATCACATGGAGTTCACAACATTTCCTTATTTACAAGAATAAAGACAAACTTTTCAATGTAAATGCTAAGAATCAGATCAGGCATAACATTATGAGCACTGAGAGGTGAAGTGAATAAGACTGATGATCTCCTCATCATGGCAACTGTTAGTGGGTGGGATATATGAGGCAGCAAGTGAATATTTTGTCCTCAAAGTTGATGTTAGAAGCAGGAAAAATGGACAAGCATAAGGATTTGAGTGAGTTTGAGTGAGCCAGATTGTGATGGCTAGACCACTGGATCAGGGCATCTCCAAAACTGCAGCTCTTGTGGGGTGTTGCCGGTCTGCAGTGGTCAGTATCTATCAATAGTGGTCCAAGAATGAAACAATGGTTTAACACTGAACACAAAGACGAGCGACTGCGTAAATTGCTGAAGAAGTTAATGCTGGTTCTGATAGAAAGGTGTCAGAATACACAGTGCAGGATGGGTCAGGGCTGTTTTGGCAGCAAAAGGAGGACCAGCACAATATTAGGCAGGTGGTCATAATGTTATGCCTGATCAGTGTATATATAATTTATCCTAAAACACAGGTCATTTAATTTCACTTACTGAAAACAATGTCTTTTTTTGTATAATCTTTAAAAATGAAAACAAAATGAAAGTAGTAGCAAGTTTTCTGAAATGTCAGGAAAAAAAAAACATGATCGAGCATGTACTGTAGGTACAGGTCAAGAGCTTCGGAAAAATCTGATTAACCATCTGAATGGGGAAAATGCAATCTTAGTAACTTTACAGACCGGTTTGAGTACGTCAGAGTTTACACAGATTTGTGTGGAAAAAAATCCTCATATAGTGAGTGGCAAAAAAAACGTCTTGTTAATGAGAGAATTCAGAGGAAAATATCTTCAAGACTCGAGCTGACAAATTAATAGGACAAAAACAAACAAAACAAAACAAAAGTAGTGGAAATTTTACTGACTCTTACAAAGCACTGACACTGAAGATACCTTCCATTTCCTGCTAAAGAAAATGCTCCTGAATGTCTTAGATCTAAATGTCTTAGATTATGTTGAATATCCGCCAAAGGCCATGTGAACGTGCTGTTACCATAGAAACAGTAACATTTTCAAAAGAGTACATTATTATAAACCATTATTATACCTTAAATTATTACAGGAACAAATTCTAAAGCAGTAAAATTTGTATTTAGATAAAATATTAAAATGTGTTTAATTAATTAATTAATTAATTTATTTATTTATTTATTTATTTAACTTAATTTAATTACATTTTTTATTTATTACATTTTTTGCTAAATTACTTGTAGTTGAGATTCATGTAAATTCATGTGTGTGTGTTTGCGTGCATCTGTGTGTGTGTGTGTGTGTGTGTGTGTGTCTGTGTGTGTGTGTGTGTGTGTGTGTGAAAAAAATGCTTTCCTGGAAGCAGGTTGTGTCACTAATAAGAATTACATATCTTTCATTTTAATCAGCAGCACAGCCATGGAAAGTATGTTGAACCATTACCGGTTCGTCATTGTCTAGCACGTTTGTCACATAAAGATGACAGATGAAAGATGTTTAGATGAAAAATATACGGGTGTAAAATAAACATTCATCCAAAGACCGTGAAATATGTGGACCGTACTTTAATCCTTTACCATTTTATTAAAAAAAAAAGAAGAAGAAGAAGCTTATTCTAGCCAAAAGATTAAATCAAATATTACAATTCTGTAATCAGTACCATTCCCAATAAAATGTCCAAAAAATAAATAAATAAATAAATAAATAAATATTCTTTATGTATCTTTACACATAATAATATTGTGTAATAAAATTCTTAAGAAAAAAAATTAATATATTCTTATTTTATAGAAGATTTCCATATTACTATATTTTATATTCACTTGCATAGTTGTATATACAGTAGAATTTCTTTATATTTACCATTAAATGACCATTAATACCAAAAACAAGGAATTATTACTTATCACAATTTTATAGAATAAATAATTGCATTTATTTAACAGCGCTGTTGAATTCTCTATTCTGATTGGATGGAAGGAGTTGAAAATTTTTCCAGAAGGTTTATATTAATGCACTTATTCCAACACTGTAGTAACTGATGAAGGGACTTGCATCTCCTGGATTCCAGCTATCCCAACAACAGACTGGGATTGGGGGCTGGGACTGGGACTAACCCTAACCCTAATCCTGTTGCCACATAACACAAACTACCTCTTTATTGTGGACAATCAGTCTCACCCTCTCTACAACACACTGCAGAGTCAGTGGAGCTCGCTATCACAGATTCATTATCACAGATACGTTACAGGAGATCATTCTGACCATTTGCTATAACATTGTACAACTGTAGCTTGTAAGCAACAAACTCAGAACACTCTTCTTCCAATCAACAATCCATAGCCTTAACCACTACCTCAACTTAACATAACATTACAACTATTAATATTATTATATAAATAGCTAGATTCTTAAGGTTCTTCATATTCATTATCTACTGCCAGTTTGCACATGTGATGGAGATACTGATGTAAATATGTTTAAATCCACAACTATGTTTCATATCTGTACTACTACATGTAATTGTATTCTATTTATAAGGGGTTTTCTTAGTTTTATGTAGTGTGTGTGCATGCTGTATCTATCTATCTATCTATCTATCTATCTATCTATCTATCTATCTATCTATCTATCTATCTATCTATCTATCTATCTTTATACTTTAAGCACATCTCAGTTTCCAATTTGGTTTACATTGCACATTTTTCACTTTATAACAAAATATAAAGATACTCTGCTCATACTCATTTACTCATATCAACATATCACTGTATTTCACATGGTTTCAAATCGTCCATATTTCAGCTATTTGCTCTGTTAAGCTCAATACCACTTTATTGCAAATGCCTCTTTATTTCCATATATGTCCTTATAATATTCTATTTTTTATTTTATGTCCATTTTATGACTATTTTTAGCAGTCTGAATATTTTCTTTTAACAAAGACAGTCATAAAAAACATTTCGCTGCATCATGCTGTGCATGGTTATGTATGTGACAAATCAAATTTTAATTTGGGATTAAATAGTCTCCATTATTGATATCTGAACAGATTTCATTACTGAAATATGGGGGAAAGTCTTCAGGACAGAGAAGTTTACACTTTGTGGTTTCTTTGTAACATGGCAAGCTGTGTTTTATTAATTTGAAGAGAGAAAAGAAGATAAACGAGAAAAGAAATGGCTGTTTCAACTCCACTGAGGTTGACATTGGTATTTGTCATATTGCTGTGGTATAAGAGTACTAAAACACCTCGATAGATGCTCTAACTCCCATTCATGACACTCCACATTGTTGATTATTTGCCCATTACAACAGGCTTCCAAGTGTTTCGTTTTCCATTATTTATTCTAGCCTATTTGTCCTTTGCTAGCTGTGGCAAAGCAGAAGCTTTGTTCAATTACCCCCAAAGTGTCATGTTTTGGAGATAAAATGCACCACAATTAAAACATGAAAAGGTATTTTTTCATTTGTCTTCATCTGTCATTGCTGCAGATGCAAAGAGAGTGAAAGGGAGAGTTCAATAAGAGACAAACAGTGAATCACTCGAGGAAATAACCTGAGGTTAAAACAGGTCCAACAAATGAAGTTTTGGTTGAACCATAAAAGCCAGACATGGAAATCGATCAGACACAGCCTTGCCTCACACTGGAGAATGTAGTTGACTCATGCTATAGGTATATAGTTTCATATTACAGCTCATATTTGACTATTTTTATATGTTCTGACATCACCTGCTTTTGTTTTCCTCGGTCGACCTGTTCCATGTCTGGTTGTGAGAAAAAAACCGGGTGTTTCTTTCCTTTTCAGGACTTTCCGAATTGTTGCATTGTTGTATGAGCATCATGCTTGAGCAACAGCTCTGAGTGACGCTTTTCTCCCATACACAGCTCGCCGGTCTTTATGCTGGTTTATCCTATTTAACAATAAACATGTTTTTTACAGGAAAACCTCAGGGCTCAATCCAAGAGTACCATGGGCTATTAATTGTTGAAGCAATCAGCTTAACAAGGCACACCCTGGAAAAAAGAAAGACCTGTCAGTGGTGTGTTCCAATATTTTTGGAGAACTTGAAAAATGGGTGGGTACAAAAAAAAAGATGCAAATGTGTTCCAAGTTGTTTACTGAAAATTCTGACATCAGACCATTTACACTTAAGAACGACTTATTTTTATCTCAATTATACAACTGAGGAACTAAGTGGTCAAGGGTCAGCAGTGGCAGCTTTTTGGTCCTGGGATTTGAACGCACAACCTTCTGATCTGTAGTCCAACATATTGTACTTAACACAACAAAAAAGTCAGTCAGAAATCTCTTAGCATGTGCTCGCACTGGAGACTCCTTCCATGTTAAATTTTAGATAAGCATGAAGCTTTCACCACATGCAAAATGCTGAAACATACCATAGAATTTTAGAATACTTCATTTTTATTTTAATGGTAATAATAATAATCTACTAAGTCTGTTTGTTGGTTACATTTCAAGACCCAAAGGCCATGGTTGTTAGTCTAATATTTCATAAAAGGCTGGGAACTTTTCAGGTAGGTGTGTTGATTTCTTCAGTCACGTACACCTCGCGACACTCTGTCAACACCACGCTGACTAGCAGCTTTGATGCCATTGGGGTTTTCCTCCTCCTGAACAATGTGAGCATTCACTGATGACATTAACACTGCGTTGTTCACTCTGCCAGCTGGACACTTATGAACCGCCGATCCAGTCGGACGCTTGGCATCGGAATCCTGGGAATGACCACTGACCTATTCCAACACTGAGGCTGAATTTATGGGCCACATCAAAAGCATACTCACGTGTGTTTCCACGGTTGAACCGCAAAGACCTCCTTACGTACGTGAGACGAAGGATGGAATAACAGCTTTTGTAATATTTTGTAGTGTACTATAGTTTCAGTAGATTAGCCTTAGATAATTAGCTGGGAATATAGCACATACATTTTCCTTATGTAGCACAAATATAACAAATCTGCCTCTGCAAAATAATAATTGCTGTATTTTTAAAATGAAGCAGAGCTAAAAAAAAAAAAAAAAAAAATGTAGTTCTTTTCATAAGAAAACTGAATAAAATTCTGTCATAAATCAAATAAAAAGAAAAACAAAACTCTTTACAGTTGGCAAAAAAATAATTATAGTATATTAAAAAAATATTTTAATAATTTAATACATTCAATAAACTGATTAATTAATAAATTTAATAATTAAATAATAAACCATTTAATTCTAATTATCAACAATTATTCATCATTTTATTCATTTCTTTCCCTTCATTATTTCTCTTTCAACACCACACATCATTTTAATGAAACACTACCACTAACTACTGAAGTAACTGAAGTGTTTTTTATCTTTACCACAGAAATTTGGCAATTATTATAATTATTCATTTACTAAGGAATGCTGTGTCACATCTCTGTCTATTTATAGTTTGAATTAATATTATGAAATGACCAGGAAACAAGTTAACTCCTATCAGTTAAAAGCTGCTCCCTCACCAGTCTCTCTTTCATTCCCTTTCTATAATAGCACATGAATATAAACCTGATTTACTGCTGCACTGCTGTCAGAGCTTATCAGAATCAAGACGAGATACAGTGCCCTGGTAGAAATGTATTATTTCTACAACTGTTGCAAAGAACGTGTTAGAAAGAAAGAAAGATAATGAAAATAATAATAATAATAATAATAATAATAATAATAACAACAACAACAAGAAATAGTAGTAGAAAAGTGGTTGCTCAGTGGTAAAGGTGTTGGACTACTGATAAGAAGGTTATGAGTTTGAATAATGGGTAGTAGTATTGATGGTGTTAGCAGTAATAGTAGTAGTGGTGGTGATGGTTGCAGTAATAGTATTAGTGATGGTGTTAGCAGTAATAGTAGTGGTGGTGATGATGGTTGCAGTAATAGTAGTATTGATGGTGTTAGCAGTAATAGTAGTAGTGGTGGTGATGATGGTTGCAGTAATAGTATTAGTGATGGTGTTAGCAGTAATAGTAGTGGTGGTGATGATGGTTGCAGTAATAGTAGTATTGATGGTGTTAGCAGTAATAGTAGTAGTGGTGGTGATGATGGTTGCAGTAATAGTAGTATTGATGGTGTTAGCAGTAATAGTAGTAGTGGTGGTGATGATGGTTGCAGTAATAGTAGTATTGATGGTGTTAGCAGTAATAGTAGTAGTGGTGGTGATGATGGTTGCAGTAATAGTAGTATTGATGGTGTTAGCAGTAATAGTAGTAGTGGTGGTGATGATGGTTGCAGTAGTAGTAGTAGTAGTAATAGTAGTAGTAGTGATGGTGGTAGTAGCAGTAATGGTAGTAATGATGGTGGTAGTAGCAGTAGTGTTGGTGTTGGAAGCAATAGTAGTAGTAGTGGTGATGGTGGTGGTGGTGGTGGTGGTTGTAGTAGTAGTGATAGTGGTGTTAGCAGTAATAGTAGTGGTGATGGTAGCAGTAGTAGTAGAAGTAGTAGTAGTAGTAGTGGTGGTGATGATGGTTGCAGTAATAGTAGTATTGATGGTGTTAGCAGTAATAGTAGTAGTGGTGGTGATGATGGTTGCAGTAATAGTAGTATTGATGGTGTTAGCAGTAATAGTAGTAGTGGTGGTGATGATGGTTGCAGTAGTAGTAGTAGTAGTAATAGTAGTAGTAGTGATGGTGGTAGTAGCAGTAGTGTTGGTGTTGGAAGCAATAGTAGTAGTAGTGGTGATGGTGGTGGTGGTGGTTGTAGTAGTAGTGATAGTGGTGTTAGCAGTAATAGTAGTGGTGATGGTAGCAGTAGTAGTAGTAGTAGTAGTAGTAGTGGTGGTGTTAGCAGTAATAGTAGTGGTGATGGTAGCAGTAGTAGTAGTAGTGGTGGTGTTAGCAGTAATAGTAGTGGTGATGGTAGCAGTAGTAGTAGAAGTAGTAGTAGTAGTAGTAGTGGTGGTGGTAGCAGTAATAGTAGTAGTGATTGTGGTGGTGGTAGTAGCAGTAGTGTTGGTGTTGGAAGCTATAGTAGTAGTAGTAGTTTGTATTTTTCTTTTAACGCCCAAATAACGAGACTTTTAGTTTGAAATTATTACAGAGCTACCCAAACACCGGAAGGTATTTTCGGGAGAATCCCAACACACACACACACACACTTACTGCACATATAAAGCGCTAGGCATGGAGCAGAAGTCACTACTTTATCAGAGGATCTGAATAAAACATCTCTTTGTGATTCGGTCCTCTAACAGCGCGTACAATTCGCATGGGAAAATATACTAGAATTTAAACACGAAAAATAATAATTCCGATTCAGGGCTATGTTCTAGCCTTATCTTGCTCTCCTGTGTTTTTTGAGTGAAGGTCATCGGAGTGAGTGTGAGCCGGTAAGGAAGAATGGTGCCACTTCCGGGTGCGGAGCTCGTGCGGACTCCGGTGCAGCTTTACCGCTACCTGCTCCGCTGCTGCAGACTGCTGCCCAGTGCAGCCATGCAGACACACTACCGACACACTGTCCGGCAGGTACTGAGCGCTTTTTACTGAAACCCCTGAGTGAATAAACACAGTAACTCAGTGCAGTGTGTGTAATTTTACAAACAAAGACCAAAAACTAAACTGGACATATGATTCGTCTGCCTAGTTTTTTGTGATTACGGCATTGGTAGAAACATTTCTTCAGGGGGAAACGGCTTGTCCAGACTCTAGATGTCCCCATATGACGTCATAAACTAATTTGCATTTAAAGTTCATTGAATTAATTCATAATTATTTGTATATCAAACCAGGTTACATAAGGACTGTTAAATATCAAATGTTACACAAGAGAATTGTTGTATAGCAAACTATGTCACATACACTATATAAAGTTTTGGGACGTTCCTCTAAATCATTGAATTCAGGTGTTGTTTTTTAGGGGTTGGGCTCGGCTCATTAGTTCCAGTGAAAGGAACTCTTAATGCTTCAGCTTCATATCAGATGAAATCACAGACTCATTTGCATGTTCATAACTTGATTGTCCTGTTACAGAGTTACAATAGCCACGCAGATGAGGACGATCCCGAACGAATTCGTATGATCATCCAGCGAGCTATTACTGATGCTGACTGGATTTTAAACAAGGTCAACTTTAAACACTAGAGTGGCTAGATACAAGAAAAATCATATAACTACTTGATTGTGATTCTTGAAGAGTTCTGAACAGAGAGGGTCATTATGGATATAAATGTTTTTTTTTGAAGCTACTGATAAACACTGTAAAGTTGTTTTAATTTCAAAAAATCAAAAATATATCAAAAAGTCATTTTGATATGATGTTTACTGTGATGAGATGTTTTCTGTTGATTTTTTTAATCATTTAATTTTCATTTTTTAAAAACATTTCAATTAATTATTTCTGTGGTTTCAATTAATAATGTTTTATTCCTAACATCTTATCAGTGTGAATTAATCTGTCTCCATTTCTTTTTTTTTTGGCAGTATATCAAAAAATCAGGATCTCCAAGTCAGGATAAAACACAACAAAGTAACTCTGATGGAAGGTGATGCTACACTGGATTGCTTGAAGCTCAAAGAAAGTTAAATCGTGTTTATTACCTGTTACTGTTGTAGGCCAAGTTTTTCAAGGGAAGAAATGTACCAAACTGTCCATAAAAATAAATTGGTGCTCACTGACCAACTGTATATTTGTGTGAAAATGTCAAACTAACCACTCAGCTGAACCATGCCATTAGCTTAGCTCTCTGGATGCACCTGTATTCATTTCCATTGGTTACATTAAATATTTAATAAATATAATGAACTCTGATTTTGTCAGCACTGATTACGGTTGAATGTTTAATAATGAAATAATAATTTTAAAAATAAAAGTATTCCTCAGCATTTTGTCCGATTATGTAAATATTCATTTTCTTTCAGACTCACAACAAACATGATCTATGTGATTTATTAAATGTTAAAGCCATGACTCAGAATTGCCTAGGTCTCCTATTTTGAATCTTAAATAAATATTTATTACCTTTTAAATATTACCACTGCTGTGAATAATAACTTGATAACCATTTACATCTTAAACCTAATACATTTGGGTTATACAGCAGTTAAATTTTTTATCACTGACATTTAACTTGATTGTCCAGTGATTCTTGCTGCAATTGAAATAAATATTTATACATACATTTATTTTCTTTGCATTGTGTATTTGCATTGTGTTTGTTTGTTTTGTTTTGTTAAACCCACCTAAATGAGGCTGAGGTTCCCTTTCGGGTCTGGTTCCTCTCAAGGTTTCTTCTTCTTACCGTCTTGGGGAGTTTTGCCTCGCCACACTCACCTCAGGCTTGCTCACTAGGGATAAATACAAGTAAATTTACATATAATTCCAATTTTAATCTTGAACCTTTTGTCTAACATTAATCCTGAACGTTTTGTACTATGTTTCTAATGTTCTGTGAAGCTGTTTTGAGACAATGTCCATTGTTAAATGCGTTATACAAATAAAATTGAATTGAATTATTTTACACCTATCCAATATGTCTCTAATATTTAAACAAGTGATGGTAGAAAAGTCATTTAGTAGACACACTACATTAATCAGTTAAACAGAAGATCTATGTCAGTTTCTAGTCAATGAATATAAACTTAAAAACCTGTTCTATTTTGTCCCTTGATGATGGGTTCCCTGTTTGAGTGAATTCAGGGATAAATGTACATCATGCATCAAACCCATCAATACTGATGATGCATTGGCAATACATGATAAACCAATTTCGTAAAATGTATACATTCTAAGCATTTTTGCCTAGTGAGAGCAAACAGGCTTTTGACAAATGCTTCATTATTTGTATCATTTACATTTCTGGTAGACACCCTTATCCAGAGCGACTAACAATTTGTCTCATTTATAGGTCTAGGTAATTGAGGGTTAAGGGCCTTGCTCAGGGGCCCAGCAGTGGTAGTTTAGTTAATTTGGAAGCAAACTCACAACCTTCAGCTCAGTAGCCCATCACCTTAACCACTAAGCAACCACATCCCCATGAAAGCTAGCAAGAAAATCGGCAACTACATTAGGCCTATCTCCTTCATCAGCGCTGTGACCCCTAATAGAAAAAGGTAGAATTATGTTAAGGATTCTTTTTGGTGCTTAGACCCAAATTCTATGCATTTTTGTCACTACTGACTCATACTGATGTAAACAATGTTCATGAATTAAGTACATTTATGTCTCCTAATGGTTTTGGAGGATAAAATTTATGCCAAAACAGTAAAATACTACCAAATGAAATCTAAATGTTTTGTTTGTTTATTTTACATTTTATCCCTTTTAAAGTAAAGTAATGCTAATAATTTTCCCATTGTCAGTTATTTTTCCTGTTATTGCATAATGTAAATAGCCCACCATTCAGAGTAGTGCTCTCAGCTCCTTATCCCCCTCTCCTCATGGGCTTGACATCTCAAGAGTTTGGCATTTCTTTGCTGCCCCTTCTGCCCCAATCCGAAGCAGATGCAGCATATAAAAGGGGCAAAAAAATGTAATTTGCTCACAATGCTGCACACCGATGATGAGCTTGCATCGAAAATCTAAGCAAATAAGTGATTTTTTTATGAATGTATAACTACTACTGACTAAATAAAGGAAGAAGAAGAAGAAAAAGAAAAAGAAGAAGGTCTTGTTTTGTCTATTATTATTATTATTATTATTATTATTATTATTATTATACATCTAGTTATTGACATGCTCATTTCTTATAAGATTAGATATCACTTGATAAAATTATGGGAAAGAAACTTTTTCAAAGTAAAGGAAAGGAGCTCCAGCAGACTCAGCTATACAAGGTCAGTAACCTGAACTAACTTTCTGCTAATATGATGTACAAGATAATTTAATTAAAAAGGAAGTAATCCAACTTACACAGAAGGGATGTAAATGTTTTGGATGGTCATTTAGCAGGCAGCAAACCGGAGCATCCGGAGTCCTGTAGAGCTCCATGTGCGGAATCTTCAAACCGGCTCACGATACCAAGACACGCTTTATCACAGAGCTGTCAAGGTCAGTCCCATTCCAGATACCTGAGACAAACCTATAGCCTTAACAAAAAAACAAAAAAAAACACATATGTGCTTTTTAATTCTACTTAATCCAGTTTACTATGTAATATTATAGAATGATGTTTATTTCTGTAATAGTTAGTAATATTTAGTAATATATGGTAATATTTATATCATGTATTATATCACAAGATTCACCATATAGTACTATTTTACTATTTTAATTCCTATGATACTATATATCACTATTTTCTATGTGTTACAATAGAATACTTTGAAGTAAAATCACTACTAAGTAATATTTACTATTAAATATTTATTCCATTTACTGTACTATTTAGTCATAGTTACTTTTTGCTACATGACTACTGCTTTATTTTTTATGGTACTATTTAGTAATATTTACTCTTTAATGTTACATATATTAACATATCTTATCATTTACTATGGCATTCTTTTATACCAGTTTCTGTGTGCAACAATGACTGTGGTATTTTACAGCACTATTTACAATGGCAATAGTTTTTATTTAATATCACACAGTTGTCGACTATTTACA
This sequence comes from Hemibagrus wyckioides, assembly GCF_019097595.1. Taxonomy (NCBI): domain Eukaryota; kingdom Metazoa; phylum Chordata; class Actinopteri; order Siluriformes; family Bagridae; genus Hemibagrus; species Hemibagrus wyckioides. The sequence continues at coordinate 3,840,511 of NC_080726.1, forward strand.
TTTGCTCCATAAGAATACATTAGTACTGTAAAGTACCACATTAATGATCATTTACAGCATATATAATTAGTAGAAAATTGTTCTATAGTAAATAATGATATAATGATGTATCTATATTAAATAGTTCACTATTACTAAATAATATCATAGTAAATAGTACTATATGGTGACATATTACTTACTCACCGTAATTATGTTGCTATAGAATACTATTAACTATGGTAATCTTTACTTATCTGTTCTATTTAATGCTGTACTATTTAGCACTATACTATTAACTATGGCACTATTTAGTCCTCTTTACTATTCAGTGCTTCTTACCATATATTACTATAGAATATAATGTACTCTAGGCACTAAGCCCTATATAGTACCTGGTGGTTTGGTGATTAGTATTTTTGCCTCACACCTTCAGAATTGGGGCTTCAATTCCCAACTCCGCCCTGTATGTGTTCTCTCCGTGCCTCAGGGTCTCCCCGGGCTCTCAGGTTTCCTCCATCAGTTCAAGACATGCATTGTAGGCTGATTGGCATCTCTAAATTGTCCCTAGTGTGTAAGTCCGTGAGTCTGATAGACTGGCATCCTGTACAGGGGTAACCATGTGCCCCAAATCTTCTGGGGTCTTCGCTGTGTAGGATATGAGGTGTATAGAATGGATGGAGAGATTATATAGTACCATAACATATTTAGAAGTTAATTATATTTAATGCTACACCATACACATATTTGCTGTAGAGCTAGTTATATTTATTATTATTATTATTATTATTATTATTATTATTATTATTATTATTATTATTATTATTATTATTGGTATAAATTTCATTATGATGTATTATTAGTAGTAGCAGCAGTCATAGTTAATATGGTACTTTTATCCAGTGTATATTACTATAGAATACATTTTATCATCATTTTTAGTTATATTTACAATGTAATATTGTACTTATATGACTTACTTTAGAAGAACACTGAATATTGTACCATTTATTAATATCTTCAATTTTGTACAATACTGCTTATTTGCTTTAATTAACATGGCATGATTTCTACTATATTAATATGTTGTAGTATTTAATTCATTATAGGTTCACTACTTGACCTGATATTATGGTGTTGAAAGATTCCAGTATAATGCACGTTCCAGGCATATCCAAAATATGTGAACCAATACAATTTCATTGTTTATAATATACACTGTTAAGTCACACACATTCCTGTGTCACTCACTTATCTGTTAGATTAATCCCGTCTTAGACAAACTCTCCTAAGCTGTGACTGTTTGAAATTCCAGGGTCTGTGCTGCAAGCCAAAAATGTGTGAGGGCTCCATAATGAATCCGAAGCCTCTAACTCGCTCTCCTCCCGTTTCCCCACCTTCCACCAATGAGCTCCTCACGCAGGCTATTGACTTCATTAACCAGTACTACAAATCCTTTAAAAGGTAGGCATTATTTAAAGGTGTGTGTTTACATCTATGGAATGTTAATCAAGGTTGCCAATCTGAGCATTTTTTCCAGGCCATTTTTAATCACACCAGCTTGGGAAAAATGGGCAATGGTTTTGAATTTAATTGCTATTGGGATCACTTATACCTTGAAAGCATGATTTGGCTGACAAGCCTAATCACAAATCATTTGGGGATGAGTTCAAGGTGGTTAATCAAGGGGATGTAGCTCAGTGGTAGAGCACATGCTTTGCGTGTATGAGGCCCCGGGTTCAATCCCTGGCATCTCCAGATAAGTTGGTTACTTACTTTAAGTCTGTAGCTCTGTGTTGTTTTATGTAGCACCAGGGTCCTGGAGAAACGTTTCATTTCACTGTGTACTGCGTCAGCTATATATGTTTGAAATGACAATAAATGCTTTTTGATTCTTGACTCATTTGTATTCATCGTTGAACACAGCTCTAAAATAGACGAGCACTTGGCCCGGGTTAATGAGGTTGCTCAAGAGATTGATGTCACCAGAACATATCAGCTCACTACTGAAGAACTCGTGTTTGGAGCCAAGCAGGCTTGGAGGAACGCGCCCAGGTGCATTGGCAGAATTCAGTGGTCCAATTTGCAGGTTTGAGACTTTTGAAGCTCATATTCAACTTTGAAGTTGATGATCAGTATACATATAAAAGGATTCTCTCCTCTTTAGGTGTTTGATGCACGGAAATGCAGGACAACAGAAGACATGTTCCAGTTTCTGTGTGCGCATCTTAAATTTGCTTCGAATGGAGGCAATGTGAGGTATGTAGATTTTGATGATGATGCTTATTATTGCAAAGAACAGATAATAGAGAATTACATCTTGAATAAACCTCTTTCAGCATAAAACCTACATTTACATGTCCACCATTTGGCAGACACCCTTACCCAGAATAACTTACAATTTCTCAAAATCTCATTTTTTATACAACTGAGGGTTAAAGGCCTTGCTCAGGGGCCCAGTAGTGGCAGTTTGGTGGAGCTGGTGTTTGAACTCACAACCTTCCAATCAATAGGCCAACACTGTCTCCTGTCTCTTCCTCAGTGACACTACAGACTTTGCCAGCAAACACTAAAAATCTAATATATTGTCTCATATCTATCTTTTCATCATATTCATCTCAAAGCCAAAGGTCTTAACAAAAACAAAATAATTGGCTTTACTAGTCCAATACTTTTGTATATATTTTTTAAAAATAACAGCATCCACCATACAAGTCTCTGTGACTGAGCTATTATTATAAAAACAATAATGCATTACAATGAGCACATTAATGTATACGTGTGATTTGCCTTGAGATTTGAGGATTAAACAGTGCTGTATATATTTCTTATTATTGTATTGACATTAACATATTTGTCAGACGTCCTTATCCAGAGCGATGTACAAAGGTGCTTTGAAGTCTCCATCCATTTATAGGTCAGCCATCACCATCTTCCCTCAAAGAACCGATGGCCAGCATGATTTCCGGGTTTGGAACAGTCAGCTCATTAGATACGCTGGCTATCAGATGGCGGACGGACAAATTATAGGAGACCCTGCTAATGTGGAGTTCACTGAGGTATCCTCAAGTCATCTAATGTCAATTAACTACTGTTCATTGACAGCAACACTAATTTCTCTGAGGCAATTTCTTCCTTTTTAATTGAAATCACTGCCTTCCAACAGATTTGTGTCCGACTTGGATGGACACCAAAATACGGCTCCTTTGATGTGCTGCCACTGATGTTGCAGGCCAATGGAGAAGATCCTGAGCTGTACGAAATTCCTGCAGAGTTGATACTGGATGTTGAAATCGAGCACCCACAGTAAGCGCTAAATACCTTATAAACATTTCCTTACTTTCATGATAGCTCTAACTTCTTTTTAAACTAGAGGACTGTGGGTCTATTAAATTAAAGGCTAGTTTGAGAGTTATTTAACAATCCTGATGCAAATATATCATGGCAGGGTTTTTTCAACAAAACAGGCAGTATTATCCATGATGTGGATATAAATAAACATAGTAGTATTTTAGAAGCAGTATTCAGAAACAAAGTTTCTTTACCACGTTGTGATTCGAATATGCAAATCACACTGTCTAAAATGTAAATATATATATATATCTTTTTTAGGAAAATATTTCCTGGTGGAATATTTGAAGAGATAAGAGAAGAAAAATTCCAAGCTAAATTCTAGTGGCAAATCAATATGTTTATTACTTGTCTCTGTTTACCTCATGATGTTTACGCAGAGCACCAAGACTCTTCACTTGGGGTGCTTAAAGGTCTCTTTCACTGCTTGTTTTCTACTTAAGCTTGAAAATCCAAGTAAATCCAAAGCTTTAAGAACACAAAAGTTCCCAGTACTCCATTTGCTTCTGAAGGGTCTGCAGTAAAAGAACCTTTAAATCAACCAATACTTCAAAACTTAAAGATCAGGGAGAAGTGGAAAAGCCATTTGTCCTTCATAAAACCACTCATTTGCCCCATTCATTCGTGAGAACATACCAGAATCACCCCATCACATATTAGCTTTCTTAAGCACTATGTGGATTTCAGTGAAGTGCTGACTGCTGGAGCCTATAAGATGCAACTATCAATATTGAAATCTTACAACAAGGTACGTCCAAAATCCTTCTAGGAAAATCTGGCCACTTCATCTTGAAGTAGTTATTTTTCGTCATACAAGACCAGGCTTGTACAAAGCTTTGCATAAAGCTATTTTAGTGTTAGAACAAGGAACTGGTTATATATACACTATATTGGGAATATACACCATGAATCTACTCAAAATAAGCCATAATATGGAAAATTTGCATAAGTATTCTTTCCTGTTGCTGTAAAACATTTTTTCAGGTTAATTTATCAACTGGACATGCATGTTTCTCTTTAACTATCATCCTCAAATGATAAGCTGATAAAGAACATCACAAACGATTGTTCCTATATTAGTATTTTTTATAGTCAGACCTGAATACCTTACGCTGATTAGTGCATTCTTTTCAATCCAGTTATGAATGGTTCAAAGATCTGAACCTCAGATGGTATGCAGTACCTGCAGTGTCCAACATGTTGCTGGAGATTGGCGGTCTTGAGTTCACAGCATGCCCCTTTAATGGTTGGTACATGGGCACTGAGATTGGTGTGAGGGACTTCTGCGATACTCAGCGCTACAACTTTCTGGAGGTAAATCTATAATGATATTATTATTAGGATGATACAAGAGGTAAGGTTTATATAGTTTAAAACTAATTTCTATTTTTAACGCAGAAAGTTGGACGTTGTATGGGGTTGGATACACACAAGCTGTCATCCCTGTGGAAGGATCAGGCTCTCGTTGCCATCAATGTTGCTGTGATTCACAGTTTTCAGGTAAAAAATAATGCAATCCATGCTGGAGACCCGGGTTCAAGACCTGCTTGGAGCGGCGGCGAGTAGGACCTGGGGGGGTTACATTGGTACCATGACACGGATGTGAGTGAGGTTTAGGGGGGTGAGTGTAACAGAGACCAGCTGTAGGTGCTGTGCAGGTAAACCTCACTCCCCTGATCTCAAGAGGCAAACTAGCGACTAATGCTAGAGGCAGCAGTCTTTATCCTCCTTGTTAAAGTGCATGCCTCCCATGCTGGAGATGCCCGGGTTCGAGACCCGCTTGGAGCTGTGGCAAGTAGGACCTGGGGGGTTACATTTTGTTGGTTTCCTCAAGGTACTTTGGTCTCTCCCAATCCAGAGACATGTATTGTAGGCTGATTAGCATCTCCCAATTGTGTGTGTGCCCTGCAATGGGTTGGCAACCCCATCCAGGGTGTTACCCACCTTGAGACCCATGGGTTTGCATACAAGTTATTAAAATCCAGATATAACGTTTAGAAAAAAGAATGCAGTAATTTGTGCTGATATAGTTTTGTCTTTCCCCTTCAACTTTCCTAATATACATTTTCATAAACTGTGACAATAACGGTAATTGATTTAAAAATTGCAGGCAAGTGCAAGTAAATTTAGCTGACCAAATGCAAGCGAAGAAAAAATGTGATGCTGAGTTACGTGATTTAATAAATACAAAGGTTTGATTAGATTAAAACTATACATGTTTTATTAAACACAAGCCACATTTCTTATTTATGGCCATACAGTGTTTATCATTCACACTGAGCTGGAAATAATGCAAGAAAGTCACTGAGGTGGCATTTTTAAAATTAAATCTTCTATTCTATTTGATCGATTGCTAACTTTGATACAAATTTCTTCTTCTGTCGTCTTGTGCTGCAGAAAAATAAGGTGACCATTACAGACCATCACTCTGCCACTGAGTCCTTCATGAAGCACATGGAGAGTGAGCTGCGGGTGCGTGGTGGCTGTCCGGCTGACTGGGTTTGGCTTGTTCCTCCCATGTCTGGTTCTCTGACCCCTGTGTTCCACCAGGAGATGATCAGCTACATACTCTCCCCCTTCTATTACTACCAGGTAGCAAACATGAGCATGATTATTCAAGACCAAATATGGGATTATCATAAAATACAGTTGCAACAAATGTATATAATCTGCTACTGATCTTTTGGGAACTAAACGCCTAACTTCTGAAACTACAGGCTTCTTATTTCATGAATATAATGATCTTTATTTGAAGCCTGATCCCTGGTTAACCCATGTATGGAAAGATGAAAAAAAAGGATTGAAGAAGCAACAAAGAATAAGTTTCAAAGGTCTGATAATGTAAGTACTCTCTCCCGTTAAATGCATACCGCATGCTAATATCTAATCATTTAATTACAATGATTTGAGATTCTTCAATGTTTGCATGCTGAGTTTTTGTGAATTCTCTTGCTCCAGGGCGGTGGTCTTCTCTCAAATACTCATGAAATCTGCTCTGGTAAAGAGAGTGCCCTGCACCATTCTCTATGCTACTGAAACAGGAAAATCACAGACCTTTGCCAAAAAGCTCAAATCAATTCTCACTTGTGCTTTTAATCCCAGGGTAATGGTTTAAATGGATATGAAAATTATCTATAGAAACATTATGGTATGGACTGAATGAACTATCATTTCCTGTCTGTTTGGGATACAGCTACTCTGCATGGAGGACTACAATTTCCTGCAGCTTGAGAACGAGTGTCTCCTAATGGTGGTGACCAGCACATTCGGCAATGGAGACTCTCCAGGAAACGGACAGGTATGGGATCAATTGCTGCCCTGGATAACTGCAAGTGCTGGTGAGAATCACCTGAATATCTTTGTGAACATATATATGGACAAGCCTGAGGTGACAGTGGTGAGGAAAAACTCCCTGAGATGATGCCTGGTGACACTGGACAGTAAATAATGCTAATGTTAATAATGTCCTTTCTTCAACAGTTTATAGTTACAAAGAATTGTGGAACCAAAAGCTCATAAGAAACTAATAGGTCAGTGTAGTTTCTGAGCACATTTTTGACTTAACACTAATTCCTGCCTGCCGAAAGCTGACTAAAGCAATGGCAGTTCAAAGATGGCAATAGTCTCCGAGTGGTTCTATCCACAGCAGTCGCCTGGCTGTCCAGGCAGATCTATCCCCACCAGCAGTGAGCACCACCAAGCAACAAGACTCCAACCGGGGTGGATCAGGCAGGAACGGAAAAAAGAAGTGGTCACATTGGAAACTTAGAACACTTCTGATCTTCTGGATAATTCATGACAAGATTATAAGAAACAGGATCAATCTGACTAACCAGAAAGGTGGCCATGTTAACACTGTGAAACCTGTCGTACCCAGGTCATAGCAGAACAGACTTTGCAGAGCACCACACCTCTAAATGAGGGGAAGATCTTCTCGTAGAGTGGCATATCTCAGTAGGGCCTGGGCATCCAGGCTGTATATAGATTGTGGTGATTATGTCCAACACCCAGTGAGCCAGACTCTGCTTAGACCCTTAAGCTCTCTGGGTCTCTACTTCATGAAACATCAACTTTTGATCTAAGGATTGGATAACCACCATACAATCTGTAGGATATGTTCCAGCAATGTCAAAGGACACCCTGTAGGTGTTGTATAAATGTACAAAGAATACAATTACAGGGCTAGAAGAGATGAGACAAAGCCATCCTCAGCTTTGCAGGACAGGAGCACTGACCATAGTTACAAGCTGCTAGGCAAATGTCTCCATATGGTATATATGTGGATGGATAAATGGCAAAAAGGGTCATACATAATCATCTGACTTTGCTGAAAGGTCTTGCCATGCATGTGCATGTTCACAAGAAGGTATCCAAATGATTCTCACTCTTGAGCTTGTTATTTCATTATGACCTTGAATAGAATGTATAAATAATACATATTTAATCCGTTTCTCCCTTTAAAGATGTTCAAGAAGTACCTTTTCAGTACTAAAAACCTCAAAAACAAACTCAGGTTAGTATTCTCTGACAATGGAAGAAGTTTTTTTTTTTTTTTTTTTAATGAACTTAATATTTGACAAGTCTCTTTCTATCACACAGGTACTGTGTTTTTGGCCTTGGCTCTCGTGTGTACCCACAGTTTTGTGCGTTTGCCCATGCTGTAGATGATAAGTTTGCAGAACTGGGAGCCAAACGAGTGGGATCAATAGGAGAAGGTGATGAGCTCAACGGGCAGGAAGAGTCTTTCTCCATCTGGGCTTGCACCGTGTTCAAGGTTGACTGCTCACCTTTGGACACAAAATCACATTTGGCAGCAACTGCTTGTAGTTCATAAAAATGGTTTACATTTATAGGCTGCATGTGAGGAATTTGGCATTGAGAGTTATGTCACATGGGTGGAGCATCTAACAGACAGCTGGGACCCACTGAGACACCGAGTGCAGCCTGACAGCAGCTCTTTTGAACGCATGACAGGTATCTTGTATAATTTCAGGAACGTTCTCAGTGATTGTACAATTTTCTTTTAAAATAACTGGGGAAATATTATGAAATCTAAAATGTCTGGTGTCTTGCCTATTCTCACAGCTCTCTCAGCACTCCACTCTAAGACTGTGTTTTGTATGAAGCTAAAGAGAAGAAAGAATCTACACAGTTCAAGATCAAGGTTGACTTTCAAACCTGATACATAGGTTTACCTAAATGAGTTTGGTGACATTTCAAAGGTGTATTTTTTATTTTGTTTTGTGATGTGGCATTGTTTTCAGTCGATGTACTATACTGGTTGAACTGGAGGTTGGCAGTGACAAAAAAGAGGCCTTGAATTATGCTCCTGGTGACCATGTGGGCGTTTTCCCAGGGAATTCACCTGAGCTGGTAATGGGCATTCTGAAGCACCTCCCTAATGCCCCTCCCACCAATCAGAGTGTCCAACTTGAATACCTTCCTGAGTCCTGCTATGGTAGGTAGTCCATTTTAATTCAAGTTACAATGCTAATTTATTACCTACTGGGGGATTCTACTGAATGATTTGTTCTACCTTGTCCTGCAGGGAGTGGGAAATGGCAAACAGATTCACGTATCCCAGCATGCCCTCTGGCCAAAGCTCTTACATACCTCTTAGATATCACCACCCCACCGTCTCAAAGCTTCTTGCACAAGCTCTCACACATGACTAAGCAGGAAGATGACAGACAGCGCTTGCTAGCTCTTGCAAAGGTAACTCTGACAAATATTCTGACAGTCTGTGGTGATTTCTCAAGTATTTTATAATGGGCTCCATACATTTCTTGTCATGTAAAATATGCTTAGAGATTAGCATTAAATATTATTCTTTCAGCCGCTCCCTGTTTGGGGTCACCACAGCAGATCATCTAGTCCACAATTTTGATTTTGGAACTGGTTTTATACTGGATGCCCTTCCTGACATAACCCTCCCATTTTATTTGGGCTTGAAGAGTTAACTCTTCAGTGGCTGGGTTAGCTCCTGCATCAAAGAGAGCATGGGATCCTGCCGCTGGACCACCAGGGGACAGCGATTAGCATTATATAAGTTTTACAAATGTTCAAATTTGTTATAAGATTATTTATAAGATTATTAAGTATAAGCATTGCTTAAATCCTGGAACTATTGGGAAGGCAAGACGAATTCATTTGTCTTTGCTGTAGGCTGAAAACATTTGGGTTTGAGATCAAAAAATGAACAAACAAACAAACAATAGTTTTGGAGGGGAGTGTACAACATGCTATTATATTGTATATGGGTTCTTGGGAACATTCATTATTCAATAAATCTTCAATACTTCAATATATTTGATAAGTAGGTCCAGTATTCACTCTGAACACTAGACTATCTACCACTAAAAATTTACGTTCTTTAAATGCTGAAGGATGTTAGCAATGATTTGTGTTTTCAACTTAGAAGGTGGTCATCAATTCAGACCCTTTTTACCAAATTTTCTTGAAGGAGAGTCATTAAGTGCCAGTTGCTGATTTAATTGTAATGTTTATTTACTCATAAATAATGGCATCTTTCTGTAGGACTTCAAGTGTTACTCAGAATGGAAAGCATTTAGTAAGCCCAACTTCCTAGAAGTTCTGGAGGAGTTTCCTTCCCTGGAGCTCTCTGCAGCCTTCCTCCTCAGTCAACTTCCCCTGCTGAAGCCCCGCCTCTACTCAGTTAGCTCCTCCCCAGACCTCCACCCTCACGAGCTTCACCTAACCGTGTCCGTGGTCAACTACCTCACCCAAGGTAAAGGGCTCGGAAAACTAACCACCACGTACAGCTTTAGGAGAGCATGATTAGTGAAATTTAAGCTTCATTCTGGCCTAAAGTATAAAATTCAGAATCCATAGAAATCCATGAATTCTAGCATTTTGTTTTAATTCCAGAGGGAAAGGGTCCTCTGCATTACGGTGTCTGCAGCACATGGCTCAACACCCTTAAAGAAGGCCAACTGGTTCCATGCTTTATTCACAGGTACTAATCAGAAGTTCATTCTTTGAGCCTTTCCTGGCTTCACTATTTAAAACATTTGCTTATTGATCTTCTACAGATCCAGTGGGTTCCACCTTCCACCAGATCCCAGTTCTCCCACTATATTAATCGGAGCAGGGAGTGGTATCGCACCTTTCAGGAGTTTCTGGCAACAGCGCTTCTATGACATGAAAAAAACAGGTACTGCCAGATCCACTCATGGAGTTTCAGGCAATTTGCTGAAACAGAATTATTTATTAGTTCTCCATTGCATCAGCTAAAGAGTTTTTTATTTTGAGAATGTGTAAATTTTGTCTGCAAGGCCTGAAAGGCAGTCCCATGATGCTGGTGTTTGGATGTCATGGTGCAGACACGGATCATCTCTATAAAGAGGAGACTCTGTACATGAGAGAAAATGGCACTCTGAAGAGCATCACTCCAGCATACTCTCGCCAGGCTGGTCTCCCCAAGGTAGAGCTCTGCACTTCTTGCCTCCAAGAACTGACTAATGGCTGAATCCAAGCAAACAAATTACACTTGTGTAATTCAGGCTATAATCTGCCATCTATTTGATATTAAGCATTATGCTTATTTATCCATATCTTTGGCCGTAGGTGTATGTTCAAGATGTCCTGAGGAAGCAGCTTAGTGAAGAGGTTTGGCAGGTCTTGTACCAGAGCACTGGACACCTATATGTGTGTGGGGGCATGAACATGGCCCAAGATGTTGCACACACTATACAAGAGATCCTGGTTAATCGTCTGGGAATAACTTTCTCACAAGCTGGGGAATATCTGGATCAATTAAAGGTATGGTTAGTTGCAGATTTTACCACAGCAAGGACTTAACAAGTGTATATTTATACAGTACAATACAATACATGTTAATAAGCAGAAACACTCTCATTAGAGCATCTGCCAATTTGGTTAAAGGTGTTTTTAATGACTCTTCCATTTCTTGATTCTAATAACAATTTTAGAGTTTGTCAAATTAGGTAAAATTAACACCGTAAATCAGGGGTGTCCAGTGTCCACAAAGGGCCAGTATGGGTGCAGGAATTATATCCTGTTATATTAATTAAAATCTTTGGTGTTTGTGTTTATGAGAACAATAATTTTTACACTAATCTGTTTTTACTGATATTAATACATGTTATTGAACACATATCAGTTTTTGTTACTGTTATTCTTCATGCATTATGTACAAGATCCATGAAAGCTCAATCTGGATAAAACAGAACTGATCTACATTAGGTTAGAAATTGTTTAGAAGTGATTTTAGTTCAATCAGCTAATTTTCTGCGAGTACATACATTGTGGTACACAAGCCTTCTGGTGGTCCAGCGACAGGATCCCACACTCTCATTGCTGTGGCCTGGGTTCGATTCCTGGGCAGGGAGCTAACCCAGCCACTGAAGAGTTCCCAAGCGGGGTCCCAAGCCCAGATTAAATAGGAGGGTTGCATCAGGAAGTACACCTGGCATAAAACCTGTGCCTAATCGAAACATTCAGACCAAATGATCTGCTGTGGCAACCCCAAACAGGGAGTAGTCTAAAGAACAACAACAACATACACTGTGGTACACAAGGTTCCCAACCCTGGTACTAGGGTACATCCTGTCATGCATATTTCTTTTTCTTTTCAGCTAATTACCAGTCATTAATGGTAATTATGAAAATGAAAACATGTTTACACAATGTTCTAAATTTTCAGTAGTGTTATTTACTAAACAGAGACAGTTCATCCACATCATGTACTAAATGATAACATTTTCTGTTTTGAGGCTGAGAAGAGGTACCATGAGGACATATTTGGAGACTAATACAGCTTCACCTTCAGTATTCTCCATCAGTCTCGTCCTGTGAAGAACAGAAGCCAGCTGATTTGGGATATTTGGGAACAAAATACTGCAATGTTAACATATATCCTAATGTGTCTTTTTTGTGGTTGAAGAATGACTTACTTAAAGAGTATTGTATTTACCATTTATTTGAACATTTTCTTGATATATTTGACCTTTTACTCATTTCTCCCCATTGCACCAAGTGGTGGCTTGGTTTTGAACTGCCACAATTTATTCTTCTTGTTAAATTATAGCCTAACGGAAAGCACTCCAATACTTTGCTGGCAAATAAAGCAACACACTGCAGCAGGAAACTTCAGAAACTTGCTAGGATTGCTTTGGTTTCAAAAGCAGTTTAGTAGTGGTATTCAACTTGTATACACTTTAGGCCCAATTTAAAATTTTTTGTTTATGTTTAAAAGATTGTTTGTTTTATCTGTATTATTATTATTATTATTATCTGCAAACCTTACTCATTAACCCTCTTAGTTTCTTAACAAACCTTTAGAAATAACATATCCCATGTTACTAAGCCTTAAAACTGAAATCTGAAGTTAGATTTATTTTGCTTAGAAATGCTTTGTCGGATTATTTATCTGTCGATTATATATCCCAATAAAAACTGAACTAATTCTGGCAAAAGCAAGTTGTGTGTTTAGTTAATGAAGATTCAGTCTACATTAAACAATTTCTGCATCCACTTTACTTGATAAACAGATCATCTAACCAGAATGGTAGAAAGTTCACAAGTCTGTTCCTTATTAATTCCTTAATAGGTTTTCCTGGTGAGGTGTAACCAACAGAAGAACTTGTTCCTTCAAAGAAATGATGCATTGCTTGATTTCCAGGTTTGAACTATTAACCTGAATAGAATACTCTCGCTATCAGATAAAAGATTGTGAATAGAAAGATTATGTATGTTGGACAGAAGCCAAAGGGCCGATTCTTTAATGTGTAGGCAGTAGAATTGTAGACCAATGGCTGAGATCCTGAGCTGTATCAGTTGAAACTGGAGGACTATATGAAACTCTCATTCTAAGTGATAATATCCTAAATAAAAATAAATTTGTTAATGGCTCTGTTAGAAAAAAACAAGCTGGATTTGGAAGTATGCAACAGCAGTGAGAAGTATGTGAAAGGCCAATATTGGAGTCTTGACACTGCTGAGGCAGGTGTCTCAGTCTCCTGAGTCCAGTTTACACCTGAGGCTGAAAACATACCCTTCCATGTCATGGTCCTGTCTGAGGCTGACAGTGTAGTCTCCCAAAGCCTTGTTCCTGCCTCCTGACTCCAACAAATCTGCAGTCTAGCCCTGATGAACCTGTCCCCAACTCACTTCCCATCTCTGCTAAAGTATGCAAGCATGGAGTACAATGCCTGCAACATGTGAAACATGTGAAACATTAAAGTGTTTCAGAGTGAATTTATATTCCAACAGAAAACGGTTTACAAATTAAAAGTTAAATGAAAAATAACTCATTTAAAATAGTTTATATAAAATAAAATAGAAATACCTTGTGTTATTTTTCTTATTATCTGGCAGATTATTCACGAACCATAATGAATTCTGTCATTCTGAATTTGAATTTGAATTTGAATTCAAAAAAAAAACAAAAAAACAAGTTCAATGGAGTTTATAGGACAGCTCATATATTTCTGTAGTTCCTTCTGTCTGATTTTTTACAGTCCAGCACAGTATTTACCCACAAAATTTTCCTGGTTAAGTCAGAACTGTAAGAAAATATGTTGATGAGAAAAAGTTTAAAAATAGATTGTATATGAGTAGTACTGAATAGTGTTTTCTGCTGGTTAATAATAATATCCTTGTTCCTATTAACTTTTTTTGATGGAGCATTTAAAGGAAGTAGTGCATAGTTCACGTTTGTTTTGATTTTAGCATGCCACGCCTTCGCTATGATTCGACTACTAAAACAGGTTGACAGTTTGAAGCCTTTGTTGACAGATGGGAATGAAAAAAATCTTTAACAGAAATCACAGTTAATAAATTCTGTATTATGTTTTGAATACTGATACAGCTTAATGGTCATTATTTTACTGTTACACCTGACAGACAAATATATGGTAATATAAATAACATTCCAATAAATATAAAAGACTTTAATTCATGCACTGTAACATATTTAGATCCATTCACTGGAATACTGGAATACTTCAATTACTACCTTCCCTATTTTTGATATATTAATATTTCTATTAAAATGTTTCCACCTTATTTTCCCTATATATTCTACTTCAACTTTACGGTATTTATTAGTGTCTTATTTTTATTCCTTTACATAATTATTATTCTTTTTACCTTGTGTTAATTAGCTGTATTTTATATCAAGGACAGTCATAAAAGCATTTCACTGCATGTTGTACTGTGTATGATGAGAAATATGTGTATGTGAGAAATAATATTTTTAAATAAACCGGGAGCAGTCTAAAGAACAACAACATACACTGTGGTACACCAGGTTCCCAACCCTGGTACTAGGGTACATCCTGTCATGCATATTTCTTTTTCTTTTCAGCTAATTACCAGTCATTACTGGTAATTATGAAAATGAAAACATGTTTGTAACGGGCGGACTGTAGCTGAATGACAGACACGAACAGAAGTAGATAAACCTCCGGAGGGGTACGTTTATTAAGGAATACACAACAAAGGAAGGAGAGGGGAGAGCGGGGTGACGCTCTGGAACAAGGAGTGAAGGGGAAGGGAAGGGAAGGAAGGAAAAGCGAGGGGAGTAACGCTCTGGGGCAAGGAGTAGAGAGGAAGGAAAAGAGTAGCGGAGAAACGCTCTGGGGCAAGGAGTAGAGAGGAAGGAAAAGAGTAGCGGAGAAACGCTCTGGGGCAAGGAGTAGAGAGGAAGGAAAAGAGTAGCGGAGAAACGCTCTGGGGCAAGGAGTAGAGAGGAAGGAAAAGAGTAGCGGAGAAACGCTCTGGGGCAAGGAGTAGAGAGGAAGGAAAAGAGTAGCGGAGTAACGCTCTGGGGCAAGGAGTAGAGAGGAAGGAAAAGAGTAGCGGAGAAACGCTAAGGAAAGTGCTAGTGATAGGGAGCGGAAAGAAAGGGGGTCAGAGTCTACGCCCGAGAGTCCGCATGCAAGACCCTACCTCCGAGAGTCCGCATGCAAGACCCTACCTCCGAGAGTCCGCATGCAAGACCCTACCTCCGAGAGTCCGCATGCAAGACCCTACCTCCGAGAGTCCGCATGCAAGACCCTACCTCCGAGAGTCCGCATGCAAGACCCTACCTCCGAGAGTCCGCATGCAAGACCCTACCTCCGAGAGTCCGCATGCAAGACCCTACCTCCGAGAGTCCGCATGCAAGACCCTACCTCCGTGAGTCCGCATGCAAGACCCTACCTCCGTGAGTCCGCATGCAAGACCCTACCTCCGTGAGTCCGCATGCAAGACCCTACTTCCGTGAGTCCGCATGCAAGACCCTACCTCCGAGAGTCCGCATGCAAGACCCTACCTCCATGAGTCCGCATGCAAGACCCTACCTCCGAGAGTCCGCATGCAAGACCCTACCTCCGTGAGTCCGCATGCAAGACCCTACCTCCGTGAGTCCGCATGCAAGACCCTACTTCCGTGAGTCCGCATGCAAGACCCTACGTCCGAGATCAGACCCCGAAGGCATGAAGGAGAGGAGATTAACTAGGGGAGCGTGTACACAGAAAACAAGGAGCAGGTGCAATCAATTACAATAAGGAGTGAGAGTGCGCTGAGGAGGGGTGGAGTCCGGCGCGCCTGTGACAATGTTTATACAATGTTCTAAATTTTCAGTAGTGTTATTTACTGAACAGAGACAATTCATCCACATCATGTACTAAATGATAACATTTTCTGTTTTGAGGCTGAGAAGAGGTACCATGAGGACATATTTGGAGACTAATACTGCTTCACCTTCAGTATTCTTCAGTATCCCGAGTCCAGTTTACACCTGAGGCTGAAAACATACCCTTCCATGTCATGGTCCTGTCTGAGGCTGACAGTGTAGTCTCCCAAAGTCTTGTTCCTGCCTCCTGACTCCAACAAATCTGCAATCTAGCCCTGATGAACCTGTCCCCAACTCACTTCCCATCTCTGCTAAAGTATGCAAGCATGGAGTACAATGCCTGCAACATGACCAAGGACTTTGCAAGGACATTTTGCCCAGAGGGGGAAAGACCACCATGAGGGCTAGTAGGTGTTGCCAGAGCAGGAACTTTGGGGGTGAAGGGGTGTGGTCAGGGGACAGAGAGACAGAGAGACAGAGTGGAATTAAATAAAAGAAAGAAAGAAAGAAAGAAAGAAAGAAAGAAAGAAAGAAAGAAAGAAAGAAAGAGAAATAGAATTATTTGAAAAAAAAAATACAAAAAAATTCTGGATATATGTAAATTTCCTGACACTGCTGAGCCAGACATCACAGTCTCCCAAGTCCAACTCACACCTGAGGCTGAAAACATAAAGTACCCATAAGGCTGACAGTGTGGTCTCACAAGCTTTTTTCCTGACTCCAGCTAACCTGCTATCTAACCCTGATGAACCTGTCCCCAACTCACAGCCTGCTCCCTGTCCAACTTCCCATCTTTTCCAAAGTATGCAAGCATGGTGTACAATGCCTGCCACATGACAGAGAATTTTGCAAGGACATTTTGCCCAGAGGGGCAAGACCACCATAGGGGCTAGTAGGTGTGGCCAAAGCAGAACCTTTGGGGGTGGAGGGGTGTGGTCAGGAATTCCCCCCTTGCACCACATTGTTGTGTTTTTTGTTTGCTTCTCTATGTCTATGTTTGTATTGAGCCTGGTCTTGTCTTCACTCACATCCTGTCAGTGCTTGTTTTCTCCCATGTCCTTATTGTCTGCAGTGTTTACCTGTCTGTCACCAGCCAAGCCTTTGCTTTGTGTTAAGATTTCTTTGCTATCGATACTGTTTTGATTTTTTGTTCACACTGATTTGCCTACTGTTCATTGTTTGCTGATCACCTGATCTTTGCCTCTCAGAATCACTCTTTGGGTTCAACCATATTATTTCTTTTAATTATAGTCAGAACTCTAGTCAAGCTGAAAACATTCCAGTAATATGCTGCCAAATGAAGCATGGGAAAAACAATGTGTTGTAGCAGGTTTCATAACGGCAAAGAGAATGGGGATTGGACGGGTTTGTGAGCGTTTCAGGTAGAAAAAATTAAGAATAGTAATTTGCTATTAAATACATAAAGAATGAGTCACATTCAACATGTTTGTTGAATCCAGAGATCAGTAAACTGCTGAGACAAGATTTCAACCAAGTATTATTTCTTGAGTGTCATTTGCATGGCCTCTTCCTGGATCAGAGGTCACTTATGAAACCTCAAGATACACTACATTGCCAAAAGTATTCGCTCACCTGCCTTGACTCGCATATGAACTTAAGTGACATCCCATTCCTAATCCATAGGGTTCAATATGACGTCGGTCCACCCTTTGCAGCTATAACAGCTTCAACTCTTCTGGGAAGGCTGTCCACAAGGTTTAGGAGTGTGTTTATGGGAATTTTTGACCATTCTTCCAGAAGTGCATTTGTGAGGCCACACACTGATGTTGGACGAGAAGGCCTGGCTCTCAGTCTCCGCTCTAATTCATCCCAAAGGTGTTCTATCAGGTTGAGGTCAGGACTCTGTGCAGGCCAGTCAAGTTCATCCACACCAGACTCTGTCATCCATGTCTTTATGGACCTTGCTTTGTGCACTGGTGCACAGTCATGTTGGAAGAGGAAGGGGCCAGCTCCAAACTGTTCCCACAAAGTTGGGAGCATGGAATTGTCCAAAATGTCTTGGTATGCTGAAGCATTCAGAGTTCCTTTCACTGGAACTAAGGGGCCAAGCCCAGCTCCTGAAAAACAACCCCACGCCATAATCCCCCCTCCACCAAACTTTACACTTGGCACAATGCAGTCAGACAAGTACCGTTCTCCTGGCAACCGCCAAACCCAGACTCGTCCATCAGATTGCCAGATGGAGAAGCGCGATTCGTCACTCCAGAGAACGCGTCTCCACTGCTCTAGAGTCCAGTGGCGGCGTGCTTTACACCACTGCATCCGACGCTTTGCATTGCACTTGGTGATGTATGGCTTGGATGCAGCTGCTCGGCCATGGAAACCCATTCCATGAAGCTCTCTGCACACTGTTCTTGAGCTAATCTGAAGGCCACATGAAGTTTGGAGGTCTGTAGCGATTGACTCTGCAGAAAGTTGGCGACCTCTTCGCACTATGCGCCTCAGCATCCGCTGACCCCGCTCCGTCAGTTTACGTGGCCTATCACTTCGTGGCTGAGTTGCTGTCATTCCCAAACACTTCCACGTTCTTATAATACAGCTGACAGTTGACTGTGGAATATTTAGGAGCGAGGAAATTTCACGACTGGATTTGTTGCACAGGTGGCATCCTATCACAGTTCCACACTGGAATTCACTGAGCTCCTGAGAGCGACCCATTCTTTCACAAATGTTTGTAAAAACAGTCTACATGCCTAGGTGCTTGATTTTATACACCTGTGCCATGGAAGTGATTGGAACACCTGATTCTGATTAGTTGGATGGGTGAGCGAATACTTTTGGCAATATAGTGTATCTTCTCTGTCTTCATATATGATCCTAGAGAATTTACATGAGCACCTTCATAATACTGTGCCAATAGAGATAATAGTAGATAATGATATAAAATGATCAAATTATAATAATTTTCAAATAAATATTAATTATCCATTCCCCAACCTTTCTCCAACCTGAATGACTTGTATATTTTATTACTTAAAAATTAACACTTGATATTCATCTAAGATTTATTTTGTATTGAAATTCTAATTTCTTCATTACCCACAATGTCATTTGAATATTTGCTGATAGTGGTGCAAAGGGATTTCTCCTTTGCTTCATCATTAACATGAGCGTGATGCAGCAGCACTTTAATCTTTTAGTCTATCCAGTTCTTTCCCCTCCTTATCTGTACACTAAGCTCAAGCAGATCGGCCTCCAATGATTTTGTGCTAATACTGCAGTCAATTTCATCTCATAAGCCAAGCCAGGTCTCTGCCATAACTCAGTGTGCATTAACATCACCACTGGAAAGTCTAAACACGATCTTTATCCCTTATATTTGAGATTAAAATTGAATTAAATTGAATTGAATATTTTTTTTTTGAATATATATTTAATATGTTTCAGAGTGGACTTATATCTTTAAGAGCTTGTAAGCCATATAAACTAACAAAAAAAAGTTTCCTAAATTAAAAGTTAAATAAAAATAATTTATAATTTAATATATATTTATAATAAATAGTATATAATATATACTATAATATATTCTATAGTAAAAAAGTTTTCTAAATTAAAGGTTATATTAAAAATAATTTATAATTATAATAATTTATTATGTATTTATAATAAATATATATTTAATGTGTTTCAGAGTGGACTTATATCTGTAAGAGCTTGTAAGCCATACAGACAAACATAAAAAGTTTTCTAAATTAAAAGTTAAATAAAAAATTATTTATAATTATAATAATTTATAATTTAATATATGTTTATAATAAATATATATTTAAAGTGTTTCAGAGTGAACTTACAGAATAGTACTTACTTTCTCTAACAGAAAAAGTTTTACAAATTAAAAATTAAATGAAAAATAATTGATTTAAAATAGTTTATATAAAATAAAATAGAAATACCTTGTGTTATTTTTCTTATTATCTGGCAGATTATTCACAAACCATAATGAATTCAAATAAAAAAAAAAAAAAACAACCCAGGTCAATGGAGTTTATAGGACAGCTCATATATTTCTGTAGTTCCTTCTGTCTGATTTTTTACAGTCCAGTACAGTATTTACCCACAAAGTTTTCCTGGTTAAGTCAGAACTGTAAGAAAATATGTTGAGAAAAGGTTTAAAAATAGATTGTATATATGAGAAAGAGGATGTGAGCTGAATAGTGTTTTCTGCTGGTTAATAATAATATCCTTGTTCCTATTAACTTTTTTGATGGAGCATTTAAAGGAAGTAGTGCATAGTTCACGTTTGTTTTGATTTTAGCATGCCACGCCTTCGCTATGATTCGACTACTAAAACAGGTTGACAGTTTGAAGCCTTTGTTGACAGATGGGAATGAAAAAAATCTTTCACAGAAATCACAGGAATTATACATGAGGAATAAATTCTTTATTATATTTTTATGACTGATACGACTTAATGGTCATTACTTTATCGTTACACCTGATAGACAAACATATGGTAATATAAATAACATTCCAATAAATATAACATGCTATACTTTAATTCATGCACTGTAACATATTTAGATCCATTTACTGGAATACTGGAATACTTCAATTACTACCTTCCCTATTTTTGATATATTAATATTTCTATTAAAGTTTTTCCACCGTATTTTCCCCTATATGCCCTATATATTCTACTTCACGGTATTTATTAGTGTCTTATTTTTATTCCTTTACCTAATTATTATTATTTTTACCTTGCGTTAATTAGCTGTATTTTTAAAGGACAGTCATAAAAGCATTTCACTGCATGTTGTACTGTGTATGATGAGAAATATGTGTATGTGAGAAATAATATTTTTAAATTTATTACTGAAATTGGTTTGATCTATGAATTTTATTGCAGTAAGTATGCTTTACCATGTTACATTCGACGATAAATAATAAGTGCTGATTGAAGAGAACTACTGTATTTATTTTGCTGTGCATTTTACTTCAAATTGGTGCCTTAAGTGTGAC
The DNA here is from genome assembly GCF_019097595.1 of Hemibagrus wyckioides. Lineage (NCBI taxonomy): Eukaryota > Metazoa > Chordata > Actinopteri > Siluriformes > Bagridae > Hemibagrus > Hemibagrus wyckioides. The sequence continues at coordinate 3,861,422 of NC_080726.1, forward strand.
TAGGGAACGAAACTGGAGGAAAATAAAAGCAAAACAAAACTGCAGATTTTAATCACATGTCCTTACAATGGAACTGTAAGATTTCACGAAAAGATATATGACCCGAGTTTCCTTCTCAGACAGGTCAGATGAAATATTCGGAAATCTGAGACCTTGCAGTTGATCAGTCTAAACACCAGAGTGAGGCATATTCATGAAGTCAAGAAGACATACAATAATTTACACCTTAAAGAGGAGAGTTTGTTATGAGGTAAGCTTTTCCTGATGCATATATTTTATATGAATATATGGTAGAAAGTATCAGTGTTTAAATCAAGGCAGAAATCCCAACTTTTACAGCTAGAGGACAATGCAACAGTATGTTATTTCTCACTGATAACGTTCCGCATTCACTTTACTTTAAGCAGCGGTTCCCAAAATGGGGTCTACGAAGCATATCCAGGGTGTCTGTGATTTTTTAATTTCATTACAGCAATAAAAATAACAACCCACCGTTATAATGATAGCTGAGTTCTTGTTATTGAAAGTTATTGTTCTGAATGGTTTGTTGAATCAAATGGGTTTTAATCCAAATCTTAAAATATGAGCCTATGAATAAATGGACTTAAGAACTGAGAGCTCTACAGCTATAATAAAAAGACTTAATAGAATTGTACTTAACACTCGTATAATAAATCCACGCTGAGGGCATACGGGAAATGATGTGTACAATTGAAGAAAAGTTAAAAAGTTTGAGAATCACTAAATAATACATAATAGATCATTGTAAAGAATTACATTTTGAACAGAAAGAGGATTTCTCCAGGTTTTCTTCCGAGATTCGGCTCTGTCTGTCTTGTGTTGTCCCAGTCCCTGTTAATGAAAACTCTTCACTCTTCAAAACATGATGCTACCACCACCATGCTTCATAGTGAGAACAGTGAGCTTTCAGGTGTTGGGTTTCTAACACACTTTCTGGTACTTTCAGGCTCATCAGTCCAGAGAACATTTTTGAGCCTCACACAGGATTTCACATGCCATTTTTTTTTATTTAAAGTAATGGATTTCTTCTTGCCCCACCTTCACAAACACCAATGTTGGTGTCCAAGCTATAGATGAATCATCTGAATTGAATTAGAACATCAACCACTTTCTTAACCAGGATTTCTCACCCAACATCATTGCCCAACCTCGCTAATGCACGTGTGGCTGAAAAGGAACAAATCGCTATCATCCAAAGTCTTTTGAGGAAAGTGGAGGCTGTCATAGCATCAAAGGGTGGAAATTTTAATACCAATGTTTTTGGGAAAAGGAAGCACATCTGGTTGAGATTTTAGTTAGTTAGTTAGTTTTTCCAATACATTATACAGTATATGTGACACAGGGGACCAAAAATCTGACACCATTTCAAGCTTAATACAACAATTCTCATTACAAGTTACTTTAAACAACACTTTCAGTTCCTTAGTATTAAGTATGTGAGCTGGCACAGACTCTACACATTTCTTCCAAACCTCATGATTCATTTTAGAAATTCAATTGCTTCCAAAGAAGAGATTAAAGAGATTATCAAGATCAATATCACATATTTGCTAAGATTTAAATAGGGATCTAAAATAGTGCTGTATCTTAAATACTAAAAATTTGTATTTTGAATGAAGACTCAAATATTTGGACCCTGCTGTAGATGTAATATAGCTGCTTGCTATCATTATAGACATCTAGCACACTGCCAGGTCATTTAAAAACATTTATGTAACAAAACATAGCTTCTCTCCATGCCATAACAATCAGGCATGATCAGTATGGAGCAAAATCAATCATTTGTGAAGTAAAGGCTAGATTTGGTTTATTGTCACCCGTGTCGGCCTGGATAGACAGGTTGTTCATTCATGTAGGTGTCATTTGTTGTTTTTTTGTGTTCTTTGACAGGCAGTGAAAATGATTAAGAAACATAGCAATGTTGTTGTTCTTTCGGCTGCTCCCTGTGTGTGTGTGAGGGGTCACCACAGTGGACCAACTGGTCCACACAACAACTTGGCACAGGTTTTATGCTGGATGCCCTTTCTGACGCAACCCTCCCCTTTTTATCCGGGCTTGGGACTGGCACTGTATCCAGTAGCTGTGGTTTGGGCACTGGCTGGAAATCAAACCCAGGCCTTCCGCATGGCAGGCGAGAAACCTACAGTACCACTGAGCCACCAGTGCCTTCTATTAAGAAACAGAGCAATAATATTGTATATTACTGTACATACCATAAGATGTTTAACATAGCAATATTTTACATATTATGCACTGTGTACTTAAGAAACTTTAGCTCACATGGGATTTACATGAAACAAAGCTTATTTGTTTGGTTCTGAAGATTTTTTTAAAAATTTGTCTGCTTTCATCAGGTCTCATAATGACAGGTTTGATGAGTGAAATATATAGTTGTCTTGACCAGAGCTCAGCTACTGGAACATTTTGCAGTCTGTGACATTTAAGATATTTCCTTAGGTGGCAAGAAAATCATAAACAGTTGAAGAAACATAGTTATTTTTTGAACAAAACCATTCGTCAGACACAACAGTGACTCACACTTCCATAAAGTGCAAAGAGACCATATCCTTAAGAAACACATTAACAGGTCACAAAGACCTGTTAAGATCACACTATTAGCAGGACACAAAGCGCACAACCTTCAGCCTACTGTGCTATTTTAGGTCTGGAAATTGACACGAGTAATCCAAAAATATTCTTAAGTAATATTCTTTAAGTCAGTTTTGAAGAATCGTGTTAAGTATCCCTGTGAACTATGCTCAAGGGAACACCACCTTGATTACCTACAGTGTATAAAGATATTAACTGCCTGCTTATCTTAGCCCCAATGCTGTTGGGGTTTCTGTAGCTTGCTAGGTTTAAGCTAGTTAGCTCATGTTAATACATTGTTTAGTTAGCAAAGATGCCTCTAACTCGCTATAATATAGGTTTTAACAGCACTTAGCAATTATATACACTCAGGTTGACAACATTCCAAAACAAATTTAATCTATTTAAGTATATATGTAGTATTATAACATCATTTTAATTATGACCCACATTTTTTACAAATTTTTCACACCATTTTAACCAATTTAAGCAAAAGTATATCTTTAAAATGATGATTCCTTCGCTCATTCTAGTTAAACGTTAGATTTTTAATATACCATATATGATAAGGCTAGATATAACTTAATAAAGCTCTATGAAGTTTATAAGGATGGAAGATAAATCAGGTAGATGAAAGAGGCAGAAATTTGAGTCTAAAGTATAAAAACAATATAATGCCCCCACATAGCTGGGCTATACAGTAGATATGCCACCATTACTGATAAGCCTAAAAAGTCAGACTAATGCTTTGCCTTCATTTATTGATGAAGTTGTCATGACCTGCAAACTGCAAATCTTCTCTGGAGTTATTTCACAGATAGGATGAATTAAGCTCCAAAGATGTCCTCATTGTATCTCTTCTCAGCCTTTAGAACAACAAAATCACAATTACGTTTAAAGACTTATTGTTTTACTTTGGCTTGATTTTGACATCAGTGTATCTCAACACCACATTAAGTAAATAATAGATCTTTCACCTATAACTGTTCCAGATATTCCCCAGCCTGTGTACGTGTTATATCCAGATGGCTAGCCAGGATCTCCTGTATTTCATGTTTGACATCCAGGGCCATATTTATGCTCCCACACACTTAAACATGACCAGAATTTTGGTTCAAGACCTCCTGAACCTCTTCACTAAGCTGCTTCTATTAGGACATCTAGTCAAAGAGAAAGACAGGTTTAGGATAGTGTGTCAAATTAGGTGAAAAGTGTGGTCATGGTAGAAGAAACGATTAAAAACTGGCTTTATGTTTTACGTTATCACAGCCTTAATTAACTAACAATCACATTTTTATTCATAAGTACCTGAAAAAACGTATCTGGTTTAACCCTAAACTCATGTTAATGTCTGTGTGAAGTTTCACATATTTTCCCTATGCGTAGTTTTCCTCTGGTTTCTCCTGTTTACTCCCATCTCCTAAAATCCTATCAGTGGATTATTGGCTAAACTACAGTAAATTTCACTAGGTATTTCCTGTACAAGTGTGCAAATGTGCTAGTTTCCAGTTACAATAACAAGCTGTATACCTGCATAATGATATTATATTAAGCTTAAAGTCTAAGGTCCTTAAATATAAGGATTGACAAGTCACTTCTAGGACATGAAATGTACAATATGAGTCATATCTTGGAGTGACCAGGCTGATGAGAGTATGCAGGAGTGATGCTCTTCAGCATGCCATTTTCTTTCATGTTAAAAGTCTCCTCTTTGTAGAGGTGAACCATGACTGCACCACAACATCCAAACACTAGCATCCTTGGACTCTTTTCAAGACCTGCAATAAGACACTTTGCTTTAGACATAGTACCAAACAAATAACATATAACTTGTTCAGGTGTGGATCTGGGAGTACCTGTATGTTTAATTTCATGGAAGTGTTGTTGCCAGAAGCTGCAGAAAGGAGCAATGCCACTGCCTGCTCCAATTAAGATAGTTGGGATTGTGGGATCTGGAGGAAGATGAAACCAAAAACCATTATTAATCCACATGTATTGATTTGGCACAGGTTTTTACGCCAGATGCCCTTTCTGATGCAACCCTCCTATTTTATCCGGGCTCAGGACCAGAACTGAGAGTTAACTCTTCAGTGGCTGGGTTACCTCCCTGCCAAGAAATCTAACCTGGGCCGTGGCAATGTGAGCATGGGATCTGGCCACTGGACCACCAGGTGGCTTAAATTTCTTCACAGCATACAGTTATCATATTGGTTAACACTGTTACAGTTTGTCCTTTACCTTGGGTGTGGTAGTTGACTACAGACACAGTGAGGTGAAGCTCATGAGGGTATAGCTCAGGGGAGGAGCTAACCGAGTAGAGGCGGGGCTTCAGCAGGGGTAGCTGGCTGAGGAGAAAGGCTGCCGAGAGCTCCAGGCAAGGAAACTCCTTCAGAACCTCCAGGAAGTTAGGCCTACTAAATGCTTTCCATTCTGAATAAGTCCTACACATCGATTTCAAAAGTCAAAATCATTTACTTTTAATAATTTGCTGTATACCCCATTTAAACATCATTAAGAATAACATATGAAAATTGTTTGTGTTCATAGACATTAAATATAGACTTACCATACTGTTGCCAATTCTAGCAGGTGCAGATGGTCATCTTCTTTCTTAGTCAATTGTGACAGCTTGCATAAGAAGCTTTGGGAAGATGGTGTGGAAATATCCAGGAGGTGAGTTAGAGCATGGGTTAGAGAACGAGCCGGGAGACGAGAATCTTTCTTCCATCCATTTACTGCTGCACAACCACATAAAATAATATTAAATGGCTTAATGATTTGCTCAGTTCTGGTAACAGGAACCAACAGTTACTACAGTCAGTATTGCAAAATTAAACCCTAACAGGATAGACAACATAATCTTTTTTAATGATGACCTACAAGATGTGTTTTATCCTTTAGTTATATGCTGGGATTTAGTAGGAATGTTACCAGAGCAGGACTCAGGAAGGTATTCAAGTTAGATAGTCTGATTGATGGGAGGAGTGTTGGTGAGATGTTTCAGAATGCCCATCACCAGCTCAGGTGGATTCCCTGGGAAAACGCCTACATGGTCGCCTGATTCATAATTCAAGGCCTCTTTTTCATCATTCCCCTGAAGTTCTATTAATAAAGTAGAGTGTCTGAAAAACAAGATTACATACTGAACTTTAAAGCAAGAAAAGTCTATTCATACATCAATAGAGTCTGATGTAATCAGACCAAGAACGTACCTTGACTCAGCACTCTGGAGACTCTTTCTCCCCTTCAACTTCATCGGAAACACGGTTTTAGAATGGAATGCTGAGAGAGCTGTAAAAACAAAACATGTAGGCTGTTGAGCATGGTAATGTTCATTAGAACTGCAAGAGCTAAAATGTTAATAACTCATTAGACAAGGTACCTGAGATTTTATCTGTGATGCTGCTGTCAGGTTGCACTCAATTTCTGAGAGGGTCCCAAATGAGAGGTGGTGGTGGTAGCTCAAGTGGTTAAGGCTCTGGGTTGTTGACTGGAAGATCGGGGTTCAAGCCCTAACACCTGCTGCCACAGTTGGGCCCTTGAGCAAGGCCAACAACCCACCCTGCTCTAGAGGCACTGTATCATGGCTGACCCTGCACTCTAACCCCAACCACCAAGGATGAGATATGCGAAGAAAAGAATTTTACTGTTCCAGCCGGGTTCTGCTTTGTGAGCATTGGGGTATTCAAAGCAGCGCTGTGGATGACAACCTCCTTATTGATTTACATAACATTCTACACATGCTGTATCTCATCCAAATTAGGATGAGTTCACTTTTGAGTCTGGTTCCTCTCAAGATTTCTTCCTCATACCATCTAAGGGAGTTTTTCCTTGCCACAGTCGCCTCAGTCACCTCAGGCTTGCTCACTTGGGATAATACCTAGTACTGTTTGTCTGTTTATATGTTTGTTGTTTTCTTATGTTGTTTCTCATGTAAAGCTGCTTTGAGACAATGCTCTTTGTTAAAAGCGCTATACAAATAAAATTGAATTGAAAGGCACAACTGAACATTGAATTGAGCTTCTTAGCAAAGGTTTGAGCTTTGCCAGTTTCAGTAGCAAAGATAATCTTGAGAGAAGACCACTGCCTTGGAGAATCAGAATTCACTTGGTCAGCATCTCATTGTTCCCTAACATATTCCATGTAAAAAATAAAATGTGATGTAGAAGAAGTACTGAAATAAGCATAATTTTAAGAAGCAGAGAAGTGTGAAATAGTCTTACTTTGTTAGCGCTTTAAAACTCATTCGTTTTTATGTCTCCTTAGTTCCTTTGTCACATCTTTACAAACGTGTTAACCAGGGATCTGGTTTGAAACAACAGCAAAAGTGTGTTAGAAGAAGGAAAGCACTGTATGTGTTTCAACAAATTTTGGTGCAACTGTAGAATTGAATCTTTTATAGAGCTATGATCTTCAATATTTAATTTCTGTGTTACTTGTTAAACAAAAAGCATAAAAGAGAAAAAAAAGATATTTTTTCATTTATTGACTGTTTTGGTAAGAGGTGCATAGTGTGTGATACCTCGTAGTAAAAGAAGGGTGAAACAATGTTGTTGATCATCTCTAGGTGGAACACAGGAGTCAGAGAGCCTGACATGGGAGGGACAAGCCAAACCCAGCAATAAAATCCTACATATAAAAGAAACTTTTTAATCTGTTAATTACAATGGCCAGAGGCAAGTGTATTTATGCCCATTCAGCCAAAAAAACCTTAGTGAAATTAGGCTGAGCACAAAATTGCTTTGTGGAATGATCTTGTCAGGGCATTCACCTTAAAGATAAAGATGCAGTCAGGTATAGTAAGCTTTACATCCACACACAATGCATAGTCTAGTCCCAGACCCACTGAATATGAGTGGTTTCTTTGTTACTTCGAGGACCAAGAGGAACTTCACGCAGTTGTGGTGATACTCAACTGTCCCAGGATGAGGGCCTTACACTTTGGTATTTCCCAGTGAACAAAAGGGTTCCTCAATAAAACTTTGAATCTCAGGGAGGACTGTTGTTTATGTATTTGCATTCAACAACATGAATTATTTGGCCTTCTTTGAGAAGGTTGAGCAGGTGCTCGAGAAGGTATCTTGTCCTAACCCCATAATGGAGATATCAGGAAGAAAAGGATAGTAGTAGTCTACTGAATAGTAGCATCCCAGATCTGAACTCATGTAGTGAAATATTATTAAACGTCTGTGCAAGCAACAGAATAAAACACACTTTGTTCTAATACATGGATGCTCTTATGTGTATTTAGTACCAGAATGGCTATCAGAACTATCAGGTTCTGCACACAAACTGGAAAAGAAATTTCCAGAGCTGACACAAGCTTCTCCTATACCTAGACCTTCTGGGTTCTGGATCATCTTTGTGGGTTCTGGTGTTTCTCTTAGCAGTAACCCTAGGATATGTTGATGAACACCAGAGTTAAGTGAAAGCAAGTTGATGAAAGAGACATTTGAGTATTACTCACAGTTGGATCACCTGATTTTATTCAGAGTTTTTGTAAAAAAATTTGTACCTGAAAACTATGAATCACAGCAACAATGACAGCAAGCAGAGCCTCATATTTCTACAGTGATGACAGCTTGTGTGTATCCAACCCCATACAATAACCAACCTGCTGTAGATCAGAAACAGAAATATGGCTTTAAGTAACTATTCTAAGATTCCTGGTTCCCCTCAGGCCCTGTGTAGGAAGAGCAGTATAGAAAGGGATAGATGGATCCCATACCTCATGAAATAGTTTTACCTCAAGAGTGTTGTAGTGTTGTGTATCACAGAAGTCCCTCACACCAAGCTCAGTGCCGAGGTATAAGACCTGTAGGCAAAGCATACCATCTGAAGTTCAGGTCTTTGAACCACTCATAAAAAAAAAAAAAAAAAAAAAAAATAGAATCATAGATGGTATGAATAATACTTGCTCATACAAGATAGAAGCATGCAACCACATAGCAGCCTGTACAGATCACACCAAACATGCTATTTGTGTATTAAATTCAGTTGTGGATGATCACTACACGTTTCCGACTTCACACATAACGCATAAAGCCTCTTTAGTAGTAAGTGAGCTCCTGTGGCTCCTCTTGGCCTCCTGACCCGCCAATATATCCTGAAGTTATTCTAAAGTTGTTAAAGTTGCTAAAGTTGATGTTAAACCTGTTCTTAAAATTGTGCGAACCTCTGTGAATTCCAGGTTCGCAGGGTCCCCCATAACACTGCCATCTGTTATCGGATAGCCTGAATATTTTATGAGTCGACTGTTCCAAATCCGGAAATCATGCTGTCAGTTTGAACATAGTGATGGCTGTAAAATATCAAACAAATAAATGAACATAAAACATACAAATGGTATGGATGGATTATAGCACTATATAGCATTAACCAGACTATAAGATTTCATGATGCTTACATGCCTGGTTATAAAATAGAATAAATGCCTCCATTTGTAGCAAACTTAAGGTGAGGACACAAGAACTGGAATTTCTTTAGTAGTGCTGCATTTACGGGCATCAAACACCTCTGGATAAACAAGATCTCATATAAAGGTAAATGAAACCCTTAAACGTGCAACATGGATTAGAGAAATAGTATGTTAAATTTGTAATTGCAAAAGTAAAAAAAACAAACAAACAAATAAACAAAAAAGACCTATGGTTCTCAATAGATATTGGTATTTTGGAACTAGATCCAATTTTGTGCTAAAAACAAGGAAAATAGAAAGAATGGGTTTTATTTGATTAACTAAATATTTCATTTGATTCATAATTTTGCAACATTGAGCTTTTAAATGTTAGTTAAAATATTTAACGTTGGAGTGTTCCTCCAAGCTTGTTCGGCTCCAAAATTCAGCTCCTCTGTGGCGAGCTGATAAGTTCCAGTGGCATCGATCTCACGGGTCACCTCATTAACATGGGCTAGATACTTGTCCATTTCAGAATTGCGGAAACTAAATGGTATTAGATCTACAACATGCCTTAGTTTAATTCATTTTGTGTCATTGAAGTAGAACCTACGTCCTAAAGGACTTGGAGCACTGGTTGTTGTTTGAGAAGCTCATCGGAGGAATTGCAAAGAAACATGCAAAGAGTGCATTAAAGACTGTGGGGTCAATATGGAGCCCTCACTCAGCTGACTCTGAAGAAAAAGGGAAAAAAGTATAAGTATCAGTATTGTCCTTGACAAATTTCCTAAAACAAACACAATATATGCAATGATAATTTCGACATCATAATCTCTGTATAGCTCCACCCAGGCTTTTCCAGCACTCCACCTCACCAGTCAGCCCTGTCTCTGCCTTTAGCTCACCTCATTCTTTTTTTTAACCACGTCAATTATCTGTTTATCATCTGTGTTTATCCACTTAAGTGCCCTGCTGCATACTTTTCGTCTAATTACACGTTTGATCTTATCTTTCATCTTTCACATTCATATGTTAAGAATGATTGATAAGCTACAGGGTTTACATTGCATGGTGTTTTATGTAAGACATTTATGCGGTAAAATACAATGATAAGATAAAATTCCTAGCTAGCTTAAGGCGCAGTGCAGTTTTTAATCGTTTCGGAATTAGTGTAAGATGCAGTCTGTGATTTAAATGTAATGAAAATACACTCCTTGACCGCTTGGTGGTAAAGTGTGTCCTGGTGAATTGAACCATTTTCAAAGTTCCTGATATGTAATGACTTGGAGCACTGGCTGATTTTGTTCTCTTTAGCCTGTAGAGAGGGGAAAAAATAGAACACAATCTGATGCAATGTGCGTGAATTTATAAGACTATACTATAATATGTACCAAGTTTCTACCTTGACTGATTTCTAATAACCCCTGTTATTGCTTAAATGATATTTTTGCATAGTAAACTTTACTTGCCTTAATTGCTTGGGGTACAGGGACCTCCTTCACTCCTTCTTGATTGAGCTTCCCAATTTTTTTTTTTATTATTAAAGCAGAAGGTGCCTGGTTCTGTCACACTCAGGAATCAGACTGGGAATAATTTTATTTCTATATATAAGACTATAAGTGATAGTCAGCCATGCTTCAGAGCAAGCCAAGACAAGTGACCTCCTGTTTTGAGCCAGGGGCGGTACAGTGTTTTTGTTATCATTCACGCCTTTTAAAAATGTAATGAAAATTGTTGTTGCAGAAACAAGTTATGTACAGTACATGTTGGTACAGTGGTGGGTATACCACAACAAAAAATGTCAGTGTCTCAATAATTTGTCATGTGCCCTTGACCATCAATTACAGCTTGACAATGACATCTCATCCTGTTCACAAGTCGACTCTTCTTGAAGGACGGCCCTCAGGTCATTGAGGTTCTGGGCTGCAGGATTACGAGCCTCTACACGGCGAATCAGCTGATCCCATAGGTTTTCTATGGGATTCAGGTCTGGAGAAAGTGCAGGCCACTCCATTTGAGGTACCCAGCATCCAGCAGCCGTTCCCTAATGAGGCGACCTCGATGAGCAGGAGCATTGTCGTCCATGAAGATGAAATTAGGCCTGTGTTGTTCATGCAGGGGCACAATGACTGGATTAATGATGTTATTCAGGTAGTATTGGCTTGTCACTGTATCATTCACAAGATGTAGGGCAGTTCTGTATTGAGTAGACACACCTGCCCAGACTGTAACACCACCACAACAGTGGCTGATGCATAGCGCTCTCCTTGACGTCTCCAACATCGTTGGCGGCCATCATTTCTGCTTAACGTGAATCGACTTTCATCAGAGAACAGCACTGAGGCCCACCGGTCCCTCGTCCAGTGTAAATGCTCCCTGGCCCATGCAAGATGCCTGGTGGTGTGGTCAGGTACCCTTGCAATGGTCTGACGTGACACTTGGGTGCCTCTCATCTCCCTTAAATGTGCCTGGAGTTGAGTGGCATTCATCATCCGGTTCCGCAGGGCACTGTTCACAATGAAGCGGTCATCAATGTGGAATGTGGCTAAAGGACATCCACTTCTATGCCTTTCTGTGACTCTTCCAGTCTCTCTGTATCTCTCTCACAACCTGCTGATGACACTCTGTGACGCTCTAAGCTCAGTGGCCACTTCCCTCTGAGAACATCCTGTTTGAAGTCTCACAATGGTGAGGTACTGTTGATCAATTGTTAGGTGTGGTCTTGGTCTCATGATGTCAAAATGTGAACAGCATGATGAAGAGGACTGTTTAAATACCAATTCTAATTGAACCAGAAAATGTACTGGTCGATTCATGGATCAAGCACCAGTTGTGAATTTTGCCGTTAAGCACCTTGTTAGAGAACAGCAAGTTCTGCAAAAAGAACTGAAACACTAAAGAGTTGGACATGTGCATTCAAAAGTGTAGAGAAGGTCAAATTAAGGTCACCTGGAAAGGTTATAGTGCATTTTAGGTGCATCCTGAAATTTCACCCGAAAACCGAATATCCTTAACTTTTTGTGAGTGGTGTAAAGCATTAACACAATTTGTTTACAAATGATTTGCATTTTGTTTTATTTGAGTTATTAAAGCTTTGCAAATACTGCATGACCTTGGGTTATTTTGATGTGTTGTCATTTCCTTTAAATATTCACTCTAAATAAAAATAGTTATATTCTGAATTTAGGAGAAATATTGTCAGCAGTTCACAAAAAATGAAACAAAACTGTTCATCTCACCAATACATGGACCTGGAAGAAAAAAACATAAGAAACTCATTATTTTGCAGTGGTCTCTTATTTTTTTTCCAGAGCTGTGTATATACATGTGTGTGTATGTGTGTATCCAATCAGCTGATCATCTGGTGGCAGTGAAAAATGATGTCAATTCTCATAAGTCATGAGTTAAATGTTAATGATGAAGAATGAAGGGAAAGAAAAGTCATTTCAGTGCCAGACTTCAGAAATTGCAGACCACCTGGGATTTTCATGCTCAACAGTCTCAAATGTTTGTGCATGTCTATGTGCATGTCTTACTCATACCATGAAATGAGTCATAGATTGAAATCAGATTTGCACAAACTGACGCACCTAAAAACCTCAATGTGAAATCAGAGCAGAAACTGTGTAGCCCAGAGGTTATAATCCCCTTATAGCTCAATGGACCATCATTCTTCTCTTCGATTTTTTTCTCATGTTGCTGTCTCTTACAGATGCTATTTTATGATCCTATGCATGAAGTTGACTTAAATGGCTGCTAGTAAAAAAAAATCAGCCAAGAAAGATGAAGAGTTGCTTAACTGATAAAAAATGAATCAAGGGGTTTTTGATTTATAGATAGAGATGGTGGTCTAGATGCTACTGAGAAATAAACAAAGGGTGCCATGTCTATATTTTATATATTACATACTGGTATAGGATGTATATCGAACTGTACTGCTGAATTTACTGTAAAAAAACAAAACAACATGTTATATTATTAAAGGAAAGAGATAAAGTCCATTATAAATAACGGCAACTCGATGTTCTGCTTGTACCAGTAAAAAAAAAAAAAAAGATCATCTTTTGATATTAAATGAGATAATGGAGACACTGAGTACATTGTGTGTGTGTGTGTGTGTGTAACTATTTCTGTCATCACCAGTGGGATTAACGCATGCGGTGAGCTTTCTTGATTGTTTTTTTTATCAATCACTGTTGTCATAGGCTCGTTAATGATAGGTTATAAACGTGTGCCTGTGAATGGAACTGTCTGTCGTGTCGGAACATTCCTGTGCTTCCAAGCATCTTGAACATTCTTTTAATTCAGTATTCAGTATTGTACACATGCAGTTCCAAATAAATACACCTTCTCATTCATGTGTACTATTTAGCACTATGAGAGTCATTGTAATATTTTTTTCTTTTAAACCATTTAAGGAATAATTTGTACAAATGTTAATTAGGAATGAATGTCTATGGCAAAAATAAATAAATAAATAAATAAATGAATGAATGATTATATCATATCATATCATATCCCACTTGAAAACAATCCAGGAAAGGAATTCAGATGGATGGAATAGTGATAGGTTGCAACAGAGCTTCTGTAATTAGCCTTAAGTAAAAAATTTCATCTCATGTATAATCACTTCTGCTTCGCTGAATTCCTACAATGATTTGTGTAATTTCAGTACAGGAGCCTTATTACCATAATTATTATTATTATTATTTCTTAGAAAATTGCCCACACAGGACATCTGTTTAAGGCAGGAGGTGTGAATTACGTGGAAAAAAAAAGGTCATGCGAGTGGGAGAGTTATACTTTCATGCAACTGCAGAACATTGTGTTCCACTTCGTTCAGCCAAGAACAGAAACCTGAGGCTGCAGTGGACGCAGGCTGAATGATACTCCTTTAACATGCCTTATTTCTTATATATTACTGTTGTTTGAGCTGCTTGAGACTTATTCAGTAAATCATTTATTCTATTAGGTTGTCTGTTATCTTTTATTTTATACCATGTTTTATAGGAAAAGCAGCTGAAGGATTTAAAATACCACAAGTATGTGTTACACCCATACATCAAATTACATGATTTTGTGGTTTTGTGAAGTAAAACAAAACAGCTGCAGCAACTTGTGCATGTATAATTATTTAGACATCCATCCAGTTGTAAAGTCCTGGAACTAAATGATCTTGATTGTCTTAATCGACTCATTAGGAAGGTCATTAGCCAGGTCAAAGCTTGTGATTAGGAATAACAATTCCAGTGCGTAATTAATTCTGTCTATTCAAACCATTTGCTAACACTCAACAACAACAAGTGGTTTCAGTGAAGCTGAGCTAAAGCAGGAAGGCTGACTGAAAAACAAATGCGTAAAATTCATAAACTGGCTTCGCTTGGCTTTCCACGAATGAATAAGTGATAAAAGCATACAGTGTGCAGCATTGTCACAGAGGTTATTAGATATTATTACAGAGATTAACATGTTAGCATGGAGTACTACCAGAATGAATTATGTGGTACATGTTACATGCATAAAAACCTAGGACTAGACTAGAAATGATAATGATATTACATGGTGATGTCATGTAAAACATGACATTTATATAATATTTATAACCTGCACAATTTATATCCTCCTTAATCTCCTTATACTCTACTGGGTTTGGTCTTTCCAGATTGTATAGACACTAAACCACAATTCTTGACCCATTTCTACCAGGGTACCCAATGGGACCCACCCCATATACACCAATCAGGCATAACATTATGACCACCTGCCTAATATTGTGTTGGTCCCCATTTGGCTGCCAAAACAGCCCTGACCCGTCCTGCACTGTGTATTCTGTATCAGAACCAGCATTAACTTCTTCAGCAACTTGAGTAACAGTAGCTCGTCTGTTGGATCGGATCACACGGGTCAGCCTTCACTCCCCACGTGCATCAATGAGCCTTGACCGCCCATGACCCTGTCGCCGGTTCACCACTGTTCTTTCCTTGGACCACTTTTGATAGATACTGACCACTGCAGACCGGGAACACCCCACAAGAGCTGCAGTTTTGGAGATGCTCTGATCCAGTGGCCTAGCCATCACAATTTGGCCCTTCGTCAAACTAAATCCTTACGCTTGTCCATTTTTCCTGCTTCTAACATCAACTTTGAGGACAAAATGTTGACTTCCTGCCTAATATATCCCACCCACTAACAGGTGCCATGATGAGGAGATACTCAGTGTTATTCACTTCACCTGGCACTGCTCAGAATGTTATGCCTGATCAGTGTATAGACATATGGCAAAGTTTGTGTACCCCTATATATAACATCCATATATCCATTGAACATCCCATCCCAGATTTATTTCCTTTTTGCTGGAGTACAACTCCATTTTTCTCTTCTGTAGAGGATTTCACTAGACGTTGGAGCATGACTGGGGATTTGGGTTCATTCAGTTACAAGAGCATTAGTGAGAATGTTGGGCAAAGTCATCCCAAAGGTCAGAGTCAGGGCTCTGTGTAGGACACCCCAGTTCTTTTATTACATCCCTAACACACCAGATCTTAATGGAGCTTGCTCCGTACACAGGGGTATTGTCAGACAAATCAAACGATCCCTAAAGCTTGAAAAGAAGTAGTAGATTGTTGAGATTATCCAGAGAGAATCCCACCATTCTTAGCAAACAGGGCTCGCTTTGTGCACGAGGCATCGTTAATCCCAAACTGGTTTGGTTTCCTTTCCCAGTAAATTGCAGCATCAATGTGATAAAGAACAAACAAATGTGTGTGATAATCAGGGGTGCACAAACTTTTAAAAACATACTATATCATGTATGAAAAATTGTAAATGTATGAAAAGTTGTACAAAAAAACCCCCCAGAGACACCACAGTTTCATTTTCTTAAATGTCAACATTTAATGAGCTTCACCACTGTACTTCAAATCTACACTTTTTTTTTTTTTTTTTTTTTTTTAAGAGACCGGCCATTTTATTATTATTTTTTTTTTCTTCGTTTTTTTTCTTTTTTTTTTCAAACACATAATACATCTGGAGTCGTTCCGGTCCCTTCTGATTCCCACCTCTGTATTCATGCCATCCATCCAAAGCTATCTCCTTATTTTAAGCATATATATCATAAAATGTATGCAAATACCATTACCTTTGAGTAGAAACTTCAAATATCTTATAAAAATGTTTGACAGCATGAGTAGTACCTTTTGTTTTTTCTTTCTCGAGTTGGCCCAAAAGCATGTTACAAGGTTAGTCTCTTTCTTGAAAACACACTCCGTTTAGTCTGGCATGGTTATCTACGACATGCTATACCTGCTTAAAAATTATTTTTTTCTTTTTAGCACTGCCATGTATTGGTACTTCGAATTCCAATCTTTCGGTAAAGAATCCCGATCGTCTCGTCCGGATCGGCGTGGGTTTGTATCGCGTGACGGAAATGATTGGTGTGATCTAACAGTCAGAAAAACACTGAGTTGGGAAAAAACGTGGAAATATGGAATTTTGTACAAGGATATGGGCCCACCTCCAACCAATTGCTCTTTTAATTGTTTTTTTTTTGTGATTTTTTTTTTGCACAGGGTTTTCTAGGAATATAAAAGTTGGAAGGGACATTCAAGTTTTTAAATCTCCACATGAAATTAAAAATGTGTGGAGGTAAACAACCAAGTCACTGAGCTCCAGAGGTAGAGACCAACAATGTGAATTCATTATATACATATACACAAACAGTTCAGTGTTTCCTTAAAGAAAAAAAATCAAATAATAATAATAATAATAATAAAGGGTTCTACTTCATTAGACTACTCATATCCACAGCTTTGCAGTACACACAAGACAATTAACATAATTGGTTATGTGTCATTTTGTTTCCATAATCATACTGTTCTGGATTATGTCTTTTTTTTTTCATTCTTTTTTTAAGTCTACACTTTTTTTTAGTGCAGCGAAAAACAAGGAAAAAAAAAAAAGGAAAAAAAAAATTATATGTACAATTTTATGCAAGTCTCAAAAATAAAATCAAATTTCACAGCCCTAAAAAATGTGCAGGCTAATTCCGACCTCTATACAGCAGTACTGTTTTGTGTTTGAGTCTCCTTCCATCCTTTCTTTCTTTCTCTTTTTTAATTTTTCTTTTTTGTACGGCACATCTTTCGTTTCACTGTAGATTTATTCGCCATGGAAATCTATCAACTACTCACTTATTTACATACCATAATTCAGTGGATCATGAGGAAAGCATGCCATAGCACATTTAAGGAAGAAATTAACAAAATAGTCCTCTAAAAAATATATTAAATATTGTTTATTTTTGAGAGATTTTTAAAAAAAATTTTTTTCCTTTCTGAGAGATTTATGTTACGGACAGTGTGAAAGAGTGAAACTATGCCTTCCTTCCTTCCTTCCTTCCTTCCTTCCCTGGGTTCTTCTTCTTCTTCAACAACATCAACGACAACAACAACAACAAAAAACAAAAAGAAATAAAATGAAAGAAAAAGAAAAGACTGCAGGGTTGAGGACGTCACTGACCTCAGCGATCGCCGGTGCGACGCTTCAGGCAGGCGGAAACACATGCTTTGGGTTCGGACATGCACATTCGCTCGCACTCTTGTCTTCAAGAACAAGGTTTGCTTTTTTCTTTCTCGTGGTTATAATGGAATGGCTGTTGATCGCATCGTGTTTATGGAAAAAAAAAAATCACTGCTGTCCTCAGTTCATAAATAACAAACAATAGACATCCATATTCCTTTTCTATCAGCTGTTACGTAACTACTGGCATTGCGGAGCTCAGTCATATTTTCTGATGGAGGATATACGGCAGCGCTACTCATGCTTATTCACGTAAAAAAAAAAGAAAAAAGAAAGAAGTCTCGGTCTCTCGAAAACCACTTGTTTTGTATTTTCACCCCATGGTGTCGTGGTCTCGCCTTTCGTTCATGAAACGACATTTACCCCGGCATTGAACCTTGAAGCATGCCGTCTTAGTTATTTGCAGGACTTTTTTATTTACCTCAGCATTTAACCTTAATGCCTATGTTCACACTAGCAAACGACAAAGCCACATGCGACCGCTCGAGATTCCCTCAGCATCTGAATGACATCTGAATTGAGATTTCCTCAAAGCATAGAGAGAGAGTAAAGCGACTAAACTGAAACGATCAGATGAATCAAACGATCCCTCAGACCGACCAAATGGAGAAAGAGAAAGAGAGAGAGAAAGAAAAAGCAAGAGAGAATGATCCGATGTTTCTTCAGTTGCAGTTCTGACCTGCAGTTCATTCACATTTACTGTTCGAGATGCAAAAATGAACAAACAATTTGTAAGCATCATGAAAAAAAATTAAAGCTTGAAAGGAAGTAGTAGATTGTTGGGATTCTCCAGCGAGGCTATGTAACTTGTACAGTTACCTTTCTTAGCTAATTTGATCTAATCTGACAAAAGAATACCTGCTGATACAAATCCTAGCAGGTATCGTAGATCAGACGACCGAACGCCTCACCGATTAGCATGTTATTTATTTGCATTTAGCTAGTTACCTTTAAAAGATAGAAATATATACACCTCTGTTTCTCAGCAAAACTAAAAAAGCCCACAAGAATCCAACTACAAGCGACACAAGAGATTTATCGCTTGCTAGTGTGACTGCTGGGCTCTCGATTTGCCCCAGCATCGAACCTTGAGGGACGCCGCTCTCGATTTTGGCCCGTTTATCTGAGACGCCTCACTATTTGGGCCCGGATTCCTGTCGCTCCTTTTATATTTCAGTATGCATTACTGTCAGGAACTACTGTCACTGCCCACCGTGTACAGCGGTCTCGTAAGTGGCTTTGCCGTTAGTATCTCTGCACTGTAAAGCAATCAGATGTACTGAAATACTGATTTCTTATGCTGCTTCGAATTGAGTGTGAGAAAGAGCCTAAAACGACACACAAAATAAAGAAAAATTAAAAACCAAGAACAAGCTATGAAATAAATGACTAGTAAATAATTCAATAAATTAATGGAACAGTGATGAGCTGGAAAATGCGCTAGGAGGCAGGGGTGTGTGTATATGTGGGTGGGGGTGTGTGTGTATGTGAGAGAGAGAGGTAGAGAGTGCGCTTTTGCCCTCTGTGCTATATGGAGCGAATGCACCCGTTTCCCTCTATGGGTGAATAAATAAAGCATGACGTACAGAGCAGATGAATGGCAACAGCCTTCCTTCCATCGGACACACGATCTAGTCCACAGAGGCCGTCCGTCTTCATCCGTCGGCGCGCGATTGTGTTTCGATTGTGTGTTTGTGTGCACACTTCTCTCTCTTTCTCTCTCTCTCATATACCTACACATACCACTGTACAGACTACAGAGTAGTGGAAATACTTCTACTGTACGTGACGCGCCCCGGCCGCTCGCCCGCCCTCTCCCTCTCTCTATATATATTTATTCACAAATCTTCCTCAACCCGATCAGCAGTGGTTGCTTCTTTACAACTTCATTTAGGTTTAGTTAGTATTACAGTACACACACACGTCAGCCGCTCGGCTAAGTGCTAACTCCAGTGAAATGCTACGCAGGGTTTTATTATTTTTTTTTCTTTTTAAGGGGCATCAGTAGTCCGGAGGTGTGTGTTCGTGTGTGTTCGTATGTGTGTGGGGTGGACGGCCAACGCCGCCGCCGCCACCACCATCACCGCCTTCATGTCTTCGTCATCATCGCCGTCGTCATCGTTATGCTCATGGTTCATCGTTAGCTACTCCCACACCAGAGGAGACGGAGGCATCTCGGAGGGCTGAGCTACTGTCGAGCTAGAAAGGAAAAAGAAAGAGAGAGAGTTACGTCATGTCTTGTGCTTTCATCAGAAACTTGCTTGGAAGATCTCATCCCTCAAAAACACATGGAGTGTCGTTTCTGGGAGAGGCAAAAAGTGCAGTGTAAAAGTTTGTACACCCTTATGGAAAAAATGCTATTACTAAACAATATTAACAGTTCGCATCTTTCTTTCTAAATCTGTAATATTAACTTGTATTTGCTTTTAATACTGCATCGATATTATCCTTTTAGATTGTAATATCATTATTCTTCATACACCTTTTTAAAAAGACACTAAAGACAGAGGCAGTGGTAGCTCAAGTGGTTAAGGCTCTGGGTTCAAGCCCCAGCACTGCCAAGCAGCCACTGTTGGGCCACTGAGCAAGGCCCTTAACCCTCTTCTCTCCAGATCATGGCTGACCCTGTGCTCTGACCCCAACCTCCAAAGTTGGGATATGCGAAGAAGAGAGAATTTCACTGTGCAGTAATGTACAGTTACATTTCTGCCATTTGGCAGAAGTGGCAGCTTGGTGGACCTGGGAATTGAATGCACAACCAGTAATCCAACACTTTGACCACTAAGCTATCGCATCCAGATACCACATGTGACAATAATAAAGGTTTTCTCTACTTCTGAAGAATATGACGTGGGGTAGCTTAGTGGTTAAGATGCTGGAATACTGATTGGAAGGTTGTTAGATCAAATCCCAGATCCACCAAGCTGCCACTGTTGGGCCCCTGAGCAAGGCCCTTAACCCGCAATTGCTCAGTTATATAAAGTGAGATAAAAATGTATG
This sequence comes from Hemibagrus wyckioides, assembly GCF_019097595.1. NCBI lineage: Eukaryota > Metazoa > Chordata > Actinopteri > Siluriformes > Bagridae > Hemibagrus > Hemibagrus wyckioides. The sequence continues at coordinate 3,882,006 of NC_080726.1, forward strand.
TCGCTCCAGATGAAGGCATCTGCCAAATTCCCTAAATGTAAATGAGATTGTAAGTGAGAAGTTTGAAACAAGCACATTTTGTTTGACACCGCCTACATTTCAAGTTATTTCAAGTTCATAATTAACAAAACTGGCAGGTGCTCATTATTGTCCAGGTGTGTCCTGTTAGATTGACTGTTTAAAGCAGGAGTGGCTGGTCTTTTCCGTAAACGGCCGGCGTGGGTGCAGCTTCTCATACCAATCAAGCAGGAGCCACACCTGACTCCACCTGTTTAATCAACTGATCCTGGCTTTCAATAGACTCAGGTGTGGCTTCTGCTCGGTTGGAATGAAACCTTCTACACCGGCCCTTTTTGCTCACTAGGGATGATTTTGTCTAACATCTACAACTGTTTTTTTTTTTTATGTTCTGTAAAGCTGCTTTGAGACAATGTTCGTTGTTAATAGCACTATACAAATAAAACTGAAATGAATTGAAAAGAATCTGCTTATGATCTAGAACATACAAGCTCATCTGTGAAACATGGTGGTGGTGGAATTATGGCTTGGGCTTGCTTGACTGCTTCTGGAACATTCTCACTAATCTTTATTGATGGTGGAGCTCATGATGGTAGCAGCAGAATGAATTCAGAAGTCTACAGAAACATTCTGTCTGAGGATTTACAAAGAAATGTGTTGGGAGAAACATCATCAAGCAAAACATACTGCTAACACAACAAAGGACTTCATCAGGGGAAATGGAAGGCTTTAGACTGGCCAGGTCAATCACTAGACCTTAACTCAGTTGAGCAGCATTTTACCTCCTGAAGACAGAACTGAAGGGAGAAACTCTCCAAAACAAACAACAACTAATAGAAGCATTGCTACAAGCCTGGAAAAGCATCACTAAAGAAGAACGCAACGGTTTGGTGATGTCACTGGGTCACTGTCTGGATGCAGCTATTGCAACAAAGGATATACAGCTAATTAATAAGCGTTATTATCCAATCTGTTCCCATACTTTTGCTCACCCAAATAGGGTGGTTTGTCACCAATGGTGCCGTCTTTTTAATAAAATTAAATGTCAGGAAATGAAAGCTCAAATTCTGATCAAATGCTGTATTATTTTCGACCAAATGATTTGAATTTGAAGTAAATTAATAAATAAATAGATCACTGTGTGTTTATCTCTACATCTAACCTTCTCTCGAACACACACAGACACTGTTTAAGTGAGAGGCAATGGCGCCCTCTTCTGGTCAAAACAAAAGAGTCTCTGGTTCATCCTCTTACCTGATAAAGCTTTTGAAAGCAGCGGACTGGGGATTTATACATAAAGGAACCCGATTCCCCTTCTGCTGCTCCAGGATGAACTGATGAATGATCTCTGTGAGGAGAGGAAAAACACAGAATGGAGAGATTATTTAAAAAAGAAAGAAGGAAGGAAGGAAGAAAGAAAGAAAGAAAGAAAGAGTGTACCTATTACTAATATTATTCTTTTTATACCTACATAATATATTTCATAATGTTTATATAAAAGATACATCACCAAACTGATGAGTCCCATGAGTATTATGTAAAAAAGCATTTATATTTATTTTTTAGAAAGAAAGAAACAATATAAACAACAAACAAAATACAATAAACAAGAAGCCTGAAAATGTGACAAATAACCAAAATTATAAAGGAACATAAAAGGAGGGAAGAAAAGTAGTTTTCTTTTCTTTTCTAAAAAAGAATTTATAGAAGAACGCAAGTAAAATGGAAGGAAGGAAGGAGAAAAAGAAAGAAAGAAAGAAAGAAAGAAAGAAAGAAAGAAAGAAAGAAAGAAAGAAAGAAAGAAAGAAAGAAAGAAAGAAAGAAAGAAAGAAAGAAAGGACTTAAGGAAGGAAGGATGGAAAGAAGGAAGGAAGGAAGGAAGGAAGGAAGAAGAATCATTAAAGAAAAAAAGAAAGAATCAGTAAAGAAAGAAAGAAAGAAAGAAAGAAAGAAAGGACTTAAGGAAGGAAGGATGGAAAGAAGGAAGGAAGGAAGGAAGGAAGGAAGGAAGGAAGGAAGAAGAATCATTAAAGAAAAAAAGAAAGAATCAGTAAAGAAAGAAAGAAAGAAAGAAAGAAAGAAAGAAAGAAAGAAAGAAAGAAAGAAGTAATGAAGCAAGAAAAGAAAGAAAGAAAAGGAGAAAATTTTAGAGTTTAGTATTAGGTAAATTTTTTTACATGTATTTATTTCTGTGCATCTTTTAAAGATGAAAATCTGAGGAGATGAAATCTACATGTTCTATCAGTCAGAGCCTCAGGATTTCAGCCAGATGCAGAAGCGAGTGATGTCTGATTCCAGACCCACACTGCCCTGAACATCCACTTTCCCTTCTTTCTTTTCTTTTCCTCTCCTCTCCTGGCTACATGGCCTAATGTGCTTTCAGTCTCCAGGCAGCTGACGTCCACCCTCGCTAATCCTCCAGCAGTAACACAGTGCATGCAGGACATGAGGAAGAGGAAGGAGGAGGAAGGGCAGGGCTATTTTGGGCCGGTCGCAGGGTAAGCCTGCTTCTAAACCTGCAGGCCTCTGACAGCCGCTCTGAGTGAAAGGCCACCACTGATGGAGGGGCTGCAGAGGAAGGAGGGGGAAAACGAGAGGAGGAAAAAAACAAACAGCAGCAGTGGGAGAGCGAGCAGCAGGAGGGACCACACAGAGGCATGATGGGTACATACTCCCTGATCTGATCCAATTAGACAGAAAGGAAGGAAGGAAGGAAGGAAGGAAGGAAGGAAGGAAGAAAGAAAGAAAGAAAGAAAGAAAGAAAGAAAGAAAGAAAGAAAGAAAGAAAGAAAGAAAGAAAGAAAGAAAGAAAGAAAGAAAGAAAGAAAGAAAGAAAGAAAGAAAGGGGAGGGTAGTGGAAAGGCAGAAAGGATGGAAGATAGAGAGTAAAAAACAGAAAAAAGACAAAACAAGAAAAAAGGAAAGTAAAAAAGAAAACTTGTAGGCAGGAAGAAAGAGAAGAGTAAGTCAGAAATTTAGACAAACAAAAAATCGCAGAAAATGTAAGAAAAAAAGAAAGAAAGAAAGAAAGAAAGAAAGGGATGGAAGGAAGAAAGAAAGCAAGAAAGTAAAACACTGCAAGAAAAAAACAGAGAAATATTTATGCTATTATTTATGCTAGAAAATAAATAAATAAATAAATAAATAAATAAATAAATAATTTAATCAATTAAACAAAAAGGGAATAAATGCTGAAAAGACAGAAAGACAGGAAGAAAGAGAAGAAGTTAAAAACTGAGATGTAAAAGTCCGTACCTTTGACCTGCCGCACTGATGTCAGATTTTTCTCAAAGCCATCGTCGAACTTGGGGTTGGTGACAGGTTCGAAGTCGCTGGTGTAAACTCGGCCAGACGACGTGGTGTAGCAGCATTTACACATGCAGGTGTGGTAGCGCAGGCGTCCTTCATCCAGGTACGGGTGAGCCAGAGCATCTTTAGCCGAGATCCTCTTAGACTGGACAGAGGAAGAGGTTCAGACATGAACAGAGCTTTAGTAAAGGATCTCTGGTCTGATGACATCACCATGGAACAGTTTGGCCACAAAGAGCTAAGACTCATCACTGTGAGAACATCAGCTCCTGTGAAGCATGCTGGTGGGAGCATCATGAGACTGCAGAGGCAGACGTCCACCTTCCAACAAGACGACGAGTCTAAATGTTCTACCAAAACATCCACCGGAGTAGACAAAACCAAGAACCTTCAAAACCAAGAACCTGAAACTGAACGGTTCAGTCCAGAATCTCTGACAGGATGTTTATATTAAAAAACTGTTTCCGTTTTCACACGGAAATAAACTTTAATTCAACTTAAAAAATAATTGATTAATATGCCACAATATTTAATGGAAAAATGTAATTGTCAGAAAGAATGAAAGAAAGAAAGACAGACAGAAACAAAGGCAGAAAGAAAGAAAGAAAGAAAGAAAGAGAAAGAAAGAAAGAAAGAAAGAAAGAAAGAAAGAAAGAAAGAAAGAAAGAAAGAAAGAAAGAAAGAAAGAAAGAAAGAAAGAAAGAAAGAAAGTATAATAATTAAATTCATGCATATTTAATGAAAAAAAAAAGATTAGGTCTAAAAGAATAAAATACTTAGAACAAAAACAGCAGCAATTATCTGACCAAAAATGACTGATTTTTATTTAATTTATAAATAAACTATAAATAAATATTAAAATAAAATTCTAATAAAATAAAAAAAAAAATCAAACTAAAATATTACCCTATTTAAAGGTAATGATTTGCCTTAAAGCAAATAAATAAATAAATAAAATGTAAATAGTTGTATGATACAGACTTTCATAATAAAGTAGAAGATCATATTACCAGTCTGATCTTCAGCAATTTTTCCAAGAAAAACAAACAGAAATATCGGGATCCAGATGTGTGAAGCTGACAGAGAAATATCCCCGAAGATTTGCAGCTGTAACTACAGCCAGAGACGGATCTAGCAAATATTAATCCTAAAATCCATCCAAGAAATTGATGCTTTTATTTTGTATAATTGAGTTTTGTGTTAAAATAAGTATAAGATATCTTGTGGAAATCAAAAGATTTAGGATTCAGGCTATAACACAACAAAATGTGGAAAAATTCCCCTGGGGTGTAAAGACATTGGATTTATTTATCCGAAATTAAATTGTGTTATTTTTAAACTTTTCCAAGCACAATGCAGATTCTTTATTGCTCTAAATTAGTCTGTAAGTAGGAAGGTTTGCCTTCTGAGCTTTGGATTAGAAAACTGGAAAGAGGAAAAAATGTCTACCTCAGTTAGCTGTGAAGTTTTACCTATAAATAAAAAACTTTTTTGTTCTCGGAGTGTGCCGGAAACACATCAGATTTTTAACCTGGAGTCGCGAGGAGGCGTATAAATCCAATAATCCTTGCCTTTACAGCAAGACGACACAGGTATACAGATTCGACAACTGGACATAATCACATCTCCAAACAGCTCATTTCCTGGTATCCATGGCAATGTGTCATGATCACATACACATTAATTTCACATCAGCTATATCTATATTTAGAATCAGAAATCTCGACACGACCTGCCTTTATGAATATTCATTCCTGTTCCTAATAAAATTTAAAAGGAATTTCTCAAAAAAAATTGGTTACTCTTGGATTTATATTAGATTTTATTCTATAAAAAATGACAAGAAATGTATATTCTCTGGGTTAAATAAGTCTTGATCTTCACATAGAAATTAACTTTAAATCAACTTAAAAAATAATTAAATGCATTCAAATTAATGAAAAATAAAATTGGCTCAATTGCATAAAAAAATAATGTTTAAAAAGGCCTAATAGAATAAAATAGTTGGAAAAACACCAGCAATCAACTAACAAAAAATGACTTTTTTTATAATTATTTTTTCCTTTTAAATTTTTATTTCATTTAAGTAAAATATTAAAATAAGATTAAAATAAAATAATAAAATCATATTAAAATATTACCCAATTTAACTGTTATGCTTCGTCTTAAAGCACATAAATAAATAAAGGAATAAATAAATAAGATTAAAATAAAATAATAAAATCATATTAAAATATTACCCAATTTAACTGTTATGCTTCGTCTTAAAGCACATAAATAAATAAAGGAATAAATAAATAAGTCTAATAAGTAAGAAAATAAATAAATAAATAAGATTAAAATAAAATAATAAAATCATATTAAAATATTACCCAATTTAACTGTTATGCTTTGCCTTAAAGCAAATAAATAAATAAATAAATAAATAAATAAATAAATAAATAAATAAATTACTTAATTAATTAATTAATTAAAACATAATAATAATAAAATTTAAAAAAAAAACAAAAAAAAAACACAATAGTTGTATGCTACAGACTTTCATGATGAGGCTGAATTGAAGCACTCACCGGGTCAAAGACCAGCATCCTACAGAGCAGGTGAACTGCCTCATGAGTCGCCTGACTGGACAGGGTGTAAAGGACAGGAAGTGAGGGCTGTGGAAACAGAAAAAAAATAAGACTCAAGTTCACAAAATGCTTCTCAGATTTCATTTAAAAGCTCATGATCAAAGCTGGATGTCGCTGAGTGATAATAACACACTGTTTAAGGGCTAACTCGGGGTTAATCACTGTAAACAGCTGTCTTTATGAGACATCACAATCTGTGAGCATTATATTCTACTAAACCTAATATGCCCGCATGAACGCGGCTTTTCCCAACAATTACCAAGCGCATTGCTGCGCAGCGCTCTGCAAATTGAGGCCATCATAATTGCTACCAATTACCAGCCTGCCATTACGACTAAAGAAGCTCCTTCAGCTGCGAAATATTATTTACCACAAAACATACAGAGAACGTTAAAGGAAGTTGTTCAGCCGGCTACGAATGAGGCTGCGGCTCCCGACTGTCTGGTTCGTTTGGTTCGTCCTAACAGTCAGCGATGTGTGTGATGTGTGATGGAGGATGTGGGACAGCACAAACAATGAGCGAGGTTATTTTTAACTCTGTCTAATTATCTCCTCCGCCCACCCGACTACCCCTGCGCCTGCTCGCCAGCAGCACTGATTGAAAAAGCCCAGTGGTAATCGTTTGTTTTCCCTGATTAGATTTTTTTTTTTGTGGGGAGTTTAGAGAACAGATGCAAGCCCTGGCTGGTGATTCATGCTCATCGGGAGAAGTCTGACGAAGCGGAAAGACCAAACGAAGAGGAGATGAAGGAACGAGTGCTCTACGCCGAGAGGACACCTTCGGGACCTTGATAGAATGGAAAGTATGAAAATAGCGAAAGCGTCGTTTATTTGTGCGCGACAGGCCAACAGGTCGGAGTGTGAATGTGTGTGAGAACGTTAGCGTGCGATGGCGCACCGGCATTAGATCGGGATTAACCCGAGACGCTGCTTTAGACAGCTGAAGAGGAGGCTGAGGGGCTCTCCACACCTCGTGATGGAAAAAGCTCAATTAAAGTAATGATGAGTCAGGAAAGCCAACGCATGGCATCATCGGCGCAGCTCCACTCTGACACGTTCCACCCTCGCTGAGGGAGTCATCCGGCACAACAGACCCATCTCATCATCCACACACTCCACTACAACAAAGTGGTCCTCCATGCTGAATTACTCACTGGTTAGGCAGCCAAACCCTAAACGCTACTTAGTGCATGTGATTAGAACCATCTGACCGTCTGTCACAGCTTACACGCTGGGTTTATACTGTATGTCCATGGTGGGACGATACACGAAAATAACCAGCAATGGAGTGAGGTCTCTTTCAAACCACAACAATTTCCTTACAAATACATGTTTATATATAGTAAAAAAAACACCACATCATATATATATAGTGACATTTAATGTTGTGGAGACCAAAAAATGGAGTTTCCTCCTGTTGTTGTTGTGTCCATGTTGATGACTGAGCGTCTTTGTCATGTTCCACTCCATAGTGGAGGTTAATATGAAGCTTATATGAAAGTAGACACTCGGGACTTTAAGAATTTGTAGTGTTTCAGAAGGATTTCTGTATTTTAGCCTGCTAGGGGTTAATATATTCATAGAAAAGTTTAAAGTTTATTTTTCTTCCACACAGATGTTTGTATGTTCAAAGTAAATGTTGATATCAAACCAATTCCTGCTCTCTGAGATGCTCCAAGTGCTTGTTCATCTAAAAAGCAGCTCAAATTCAATCTTCAACCAAGATCTTCTGATCAAAATTTGATCTTCTGTGTAGGATTATCCAACAGAGGGAAAAACACACGTCTAAAACACACTGAAAAAGAACAGGCGTTTTTAGATCAGACTCTCAGCCTGAACATCCTCCAAATAAGTCTACGTATTTCCATACTGTCAGATTCTCTTATGACAAACGAACAGAGTTCTGACCAGTCAGAATCAAGAATTAAACAGCACTGTAGTGTAATACTGCAACAAACACACACCACACAGGACAAAAACCCGGGCAGAAATGTGCAGATCCCCAGCGATGATTGCTATTAATAACCTTTTTAAAGTTTTTCTATGCCGTCTAGTTTTAATTATTTTTTTATCTAAAAATTTCCATTTCCAAATAGAATGTTTTATTTTGCAGACAGTTCCAACTGAGCTTCACCTTCCTGTGTGGTAACGCCCACGTGACCTCCAGCTGACCTGCACAACCCCAACACGCTTTAATAACAGGTGCAGGCTGTAGATTTCCAGCACTAGATTCAACCACACACGCACACACACACTCACACACACACTCACACACACTCACACACCTCATCTGTTTGTTAATGCTTTGCTAAGATTCAAAGGTCTAAGCGTCTAAGAAGGCTTTTACACTACAGTTTAGTCTGAAACAGAGCACAGGTTCGATATCAGTAATGGTTCAAAAAGCTGTGATGTGGAACAGGAAGTGCAGCTCGGACCCGAGACTTCCTGTACAATGTGTTGTGAGTTGGAACTGTATCATGATTCACGTGAACACGACTTGTACTCGGGTCTGCACTTATTTAGGAAGTAAAGTAGGCTCTGTGTGTGTGTGTGTGTTACTGAACGTGTAACATGAGTGAGACAGAAACGTTGTGAAACACTGAAGAGACAGAGGAGAAGCCTCATTGCGCATAATATAACAGCTCTACAGTAATAATAAATGCTTGAGATGATGCAAGATGAGCAACAAATACACCGGGGTCGAGTCTGAAACCAGAGCGACGCTGCAGAGCAACCGGAAACAAACACACTGGGGTTCAGACCTCAGTGTGTAAACCACCTGAGAGTATGTGTATCTCCAAATATCTAAACCAAGTGGAAGGTTCAGATGCTTCAGAAAGGTTTTCATCCTCTTGGCTCCTTTCTTTGGCTTGGACCTAGTAGAAAACCTCGCGGAGATGATGATAATCTCAGCATGGCTCTGACAGAGACGTGTGTGAGAGACCCGAAGGCTCGGTTTATTTATTTATTTCTGGCTTTGTTTCTGTCTAATGCAGTTAGTTGGTACTACTTCGAAACCAAACTAAAGATAAATGACCGAACCGCATCCTGCAGCGCCGTCGTGTTCGTTAGCAAAAGTAAACTGTTCGCCTGGAAGGATTCGCTCAAACCCACATGAAAGTTTCTTCGGCAACTATTTTGTTGAGACCCGCGGGTTTTTCAGGAATCCCTTCACAACATAATCCTAATTTGTGTATTCAGTTACATCGATACTCAGCACTTGAGGAAATGAGAATCGGCGAAGCCTACTGTCCTCGCCTGTGTGTGTGTGTGTGTGTGTGTGCTGTCAGAAACAACAGAACTGCTAAAGTGTGAAGTGAGTTCGGTTTAACAGGCTGCTCTCAGTGCCTGAGTGTGTGTACGCTGGTGTAACGGAAATCTGACCTGAAAGGCGGAGATGGGTATTTGGGCGTTTTTGCAGGATAAGGTGTCATGCCAAGATTTAGCAGCACACACACACACACACACGAATCCAAAGTAGTTTAGCAAACAGTTTTAGCAGAAATGGCAGAATTTAGCATAACTGTCATACTCTGAAACCAATAAAGCCTAAAAGGTGACGGAAAGTTCCAGACATTGTAGCCCTGGCTTATCAAATTCCTTTTAATTCTACATAATATGTTACAGTTATCTGAATATCAGTGAGTGTGTAGCTTTACACTGCAGCAGACCTTAGCACCACATTATAGCTGCATCCCAGATGGTGCTTTAGATTACAGTGGAACCTTGGCGTACAAATTTAATTGGTTCTGGAGGTGAGTTCTTAAGGTGAATATGTATACTGAAAAACAAATTTTCCTATAAGAAATAATGTAAATGCAGATAATCCGTTCCAGCCGCCCAAAAATATGAGCAATATGACCAATACGAAGCGTATGTAAACTGTATGGCTGCTTACAAAGAACTGACCCAAGCCAAGCATTCCATGTCAAGGCTCCTCACAGGAAGTCGTGCCACCAAGCTTGGGATAAAAATAGAACAGACCACCCACACCACCAATCTGTCAACAGAAAAACACCCCAAAAATCGCCTAGCTTTTGAACGCATGCTGAGGTAGAGATGGTATCGTGGGTTGAGTCTTTCCAAACAGCTTTCACTGACTGAAATAAAATGAAAATATATGACAGGCGTTAAAAAATGTCAGAGAAGTTATGACTAGATCACTATTTTTGGTGTTTTACTGGATTCCTAGTACAGGTATTTCTACATACCTGTAGAAATGTGGTCATGTGACCTATGAATGATGAAGTACAACTGGTATAGCCACGCCCCTACATCAACAATCAGTATGTTTAGTATGTATGGAATTTATCTTTACGGACTGAATGAATGGCTGTGAGTCTGATCTAAAACGAGTCTGTTGGCTTTCAGTGTGTTTTAGACGTGTGTTTTTCCCTCTGTTGGAGAACCTTACACAGGATTTTACTGGTTGAAGATGAAATTCGAGCTGCTTTTTAGATGAACAAGCAACTCAGAGCATCTTATGGAGCAGAAATGGGTTTGATATCAACATTTACTTTGAAGATACAAACATTTGCGTGGGAGAAAATAACTGTTTTTGTTTTTCTGGACCTTTTCTATGAATATATTAACCCTTAGCAGGCTAAAAACGGAACAGAAATCCTTCTGAAATGCTACAAATTCTTAAAGTCCTGAGTGTCTACTTTCATATGAGCTTCATATTAACCAACACTGTGGAGTGGACCATGACAAAGACACTCAATCATCAACATAGACACAACAAAAACAAACTCCATTTTTGACCTCTGGGGAAAAAAATTAAGTAAATAAATGTGGACTCAATTTATTGAAACATCACATTTGGCTACTGTGAACATCTGAAAAGCATTGAAAAGGTGATTTTTCAGACTCTAAAAGCAGACTCCTTCCCTTCTTTGGAGAGAGAGTAGTGTAGTAATAAAGCTGTACTTTATGAATAATATATTAAATAAAAGGAATAAAAGCAGAAGGCATGTTTGGTTTTTTTTGCTGACAATCTAATTTCCAGTACAGAGGGAAATCTTCTGTATGTCCTGAATGACCAGCGTGGCCATATTGCACTGTGCAAACGTGGCTAGTTACACCGAAGCACTGCTGTGGGTTGAGGAAAAGGTCAGGCAGCCATCTGCGCCTTATAGCTGTGAAAAACATGAAAAGACGAGGCCACACACACCGGTTCCACCTGGGAGGCCACATCTGCCCCGGTTCTGAACACGGACACCCAACAATCCCCCGCTTTCCGTACCCGCCGGAGTTGGATAGTCCGGTCCACCTTCTGACCATCAGCCTACCCTCTGGTGCGGACGAGGGATGCTGTGTGTGTGGGTGGAAATCTGATCACGCCATCGCCTCTTAGAGAAAAACAACAAGGCCTCACGCATACATCTGTCTCTGGATAACTTACCAGCTTTTCCACACACAAAAACCAGGTGGTGGAGCAGATAAGGTGGATTTGGGAATTCACAAGCTACACGATTCAACCTCGCTCTCATTTCTATCTGTGCTGCAGTTCACGAGAGGCTATAAAACCTAAAAGCCTACTCTCTCTCTCTCTCTCTTTCGCTCTATCTCGACTGATCCTAAGAGCGCTGCAAAATTAATAGCTTGTAACAAGCTCCCAGTGGACTGAGATGTTCCAGTCCCTCTTTTCATTTCCTCACTCCTCTTTCTCTTCGTATCCTCCTCTCAGTTCAATTCGATTCAGTTTGAACAGTCAGGATGACACTATTAACCACAGACACTGTCACAAAGCAGCTTTATAGAAATCTAGATGTTGATTTGGATCCCTGAAGACCAAGCCAGAAACCTCGAGAACTCCAACAGGAACTCTTCCTCTATTCCTACTTCTACTCGTCCACTCCTCTTTAGTCCGTTCTCCAAGACCAGGAATGACAGACACGATATGGATCATATTAAGGCTCTTTTCTTTCCTTTCTCTCAGCAATCTTGTCGATGGACGTCTCACAGAGAAGCAGCAGACGTTCTTTTATGATCGATAGAGACTGTCCTGTTCCTCTACACGCTGTCACATGTCCAACACAAATCTCAAAGAAAAATATACCACTTCCTGAACCTGCAGCATGTTCAATTTCCTTTAATTGGACACACTTCAAAATAAACAGCCAGTCTAATGTTTTTGTTAAAACATATGACAAAATACATCATGTTGACACACTGAGAGCTTACTTGCATTAAAATGTTGCTAGAACTGATGAGGTATTTAGAGTCTGCGAAATTTAAAGTCTGGCATTATTCATGTTGAGGAAACGTCTGTGTTTTCAGAGTCAGGTTATACACCTGCTGAAGTCCGGCTGCATCTTTCAGATTTTCCCAAAAAATCTAGACCATGGTGATGGAAACCACCAGCTTTAAACACAGCACTTGCCTATAGGAGTGAGAAATAAAATAAAATAAAAAAAAAAAAGGATAGAAAATGGATAGAAAATGCAGACAGAATAATTTTTTTTAATATAGAAATTTAATAATTGTTTTTAATTATATATAAATAGATATAAATTATATAATTTAAATTTATATAAATTATATATAAAATTTAATTATATATTAATAGATTTTTTTTATTTATAAATTCAAATATTTTTTTGGCCGAGTCAGCTAATCCTTCAGACGTTTTTTTTTTTTTTACAAATGCACCGAATCAACAAAACCATTAGCATTGTTTTACCCAAAATAGTAAATTTCATCCACAAGAAGTACAACACAACAAAACAGCCTGCATAACATTATACTAATTCATGAGTTTAGTATCATGTGACTGAATGGTGTGTATTTTATTAGCTGAGCGTGTGGAATGAATCCATGTGGAAGCCATTTTGTTAAATTAAGTCCAAATCTGCGGTGATTGAAGTGACAGTTTAAGTAACTGAGACCATTTATTCAGGAATACAATCATTCCAATTAGATGTCAAGGTCAATTCTGGTCATCAGTCGTAAACTGTCTCTTGCTTTTATATTAATTTAAACCTGTGAAAAAAGTTCCAGGTAGAACCTAAGTAGAGAGTTTGAACCATGATTCATCCTAACAAATCCTTCAGGAATTTTATAAAATGTGCAATTTTCACCTCACAGATGAAGTTTGTTACCACAGAGACATCCATTAACCTTGTCATTCCATGTGTGTGTGTGTCTCAGGTGACAAGGTGGAGTTAACCATCGGAAGCCCCGCCCATTTTGCCTGTGCCACCCTGCCCACTAGAACAACGCCTGTAAATAGAGCAGCAGTCGATAGATGTGATTAAAACATCCTGCACTGAGGCCTGCCAAGCTCACACACACCAGAGAGAGAGACAGAGAGAGAGAGAGTCAGATGACAAGGTCAGCCAAATGTCAGTGTGTGTGTGTGTGTGTGTGTGTGTGGTTACATGAGGAAAAAGGGTGGGGTAAAATGGCCTAGTCTAGCTCTGATGACAATCACCAGTTTAGCAAACGGATAAGATTAATGCACATTCATTTGTGTGTGTGTGTGTGTGAGAGAGAGAGAGACGTGCTGCTAGTCCGAGGGCCATGCGGTGGGTCGATGCAAGACAGGAAGTGGAGGGCCGTAGTGCTTGCTCTGCAGTTACTGTTCTTCCATATCGCTTTCTTTGTGCAGGCTGCTGAGGACTGCAGAGCCAACACCCAGCACTAAACACACACACACACACACACACACACACACACTACACAATCCATTCTAGGACATTCTAACCATAAAATCAATAGAAAGCAGCCCCAAAGTGCTGCACAATAATGACTAAAATAACCACAATTCATTTTAAAATCACAAATCTGAAGATAATTCTCCAGCTGATTTAGCAGGCAAGGAGCCTTTCTTCCTTCACATATATAAATCTTTCTATAAACCACAAGACATAAGTAAAGACGTAACAGCGTACAACCAGACAATTCAAATCTACTACAGAATCGGAAACTTGAGGAAAAATGCTGTTATCAGATCATAACCTAACGTTTCCCCACAACGTGTCCACAGAAGCATGAAGCTCTGAATCTTCCTCGGTATCCTGGAAAGAGTGCTGAAGAGAGTAACTACAGCTTCACACTCATCACATAATAACAGCACATGCTAGCTACTGCTAATAACAGCTACCTACCGCTACAACCACTAATAACACAGTGGCAAGCAGCGAGCGCAGGGGTCCAAGCACCGGTAATTAACCTCAACAGTGCAATTACTGAACCACCGACTAATCTGAATCCAGCAGAATCCAACAGTCTCTGTACACCGACTCAACACGTCTGAGCTTGGGCAAGAAGAAAAAGAAGAAGAAGAAGAAGAAGAAGAAGAAGAAAACTTAGACAAAGAAGGAAAAAAAACAGAGTTAGAAGACAAAAAACAAACAAAAAACTAAGATGAAGAAGATAATGGCGTTAAAGAAAAAAATAGGAAAAGAAGATGTTGAAGAACAAAAAACTAGGGAAAAAAAAGATGAAGAAGAAAAAAAGAAGTAGTAGAAGAGGAAGGAAAAAACAAAAATAAATAAAAATAAAAAAAAAATGAAGAAGAAGAAAAAAAGAAGAAAAAAAGGAGAAGAAAATGGAGATGTTGAAGAAAACAAAAAGAAAAGAAGAAAAACAAAAGATGAAAAGTTGAACAATATGATGATAATATGAGAAAAGAAAAAAAATTAACAAGATAAAGAAAAAAAATGGAGAAGATGATGAAGATGAGGAAAACAAAGATAATTTAAATCTAAAGAAAGAAAATGACAGAACAGAAAGATGATGAAGAACTCAGAAGAAATGTTAAACAACATGATGAAGATAATTTGATGACAGAAAAAAGGAAAGAAGACAAAAAGAAGAAAAGATAGAAAAAGAAAAAGACAAAACAAGAATAGAACTGCAAGACAAGAGGAAGATGGAGAAGAAGAGGAAGAACTTTAACAAATAATAAAAACAGGAGACTTTTCATTGTCATGTCTGTAAATAAACCAAACTGGTCTGTCGATTCCTCTAAAAGTTCTCAGATCTGTTTGCTTTTACAAACTACATTCACCCAGAGTCACGTCCAGTCCCCATGCTCCCAGACACACAATGTACACAGCAGGAGTTTAGGACCCAGCGCAGAGCAGAGCTGAGCTCAAGACCACCTCCAAGGCCAGAGAACAACCTACAACCCAGCGAGGGCAGAACACACAGGGAGAAGACGAGCAGCCGTTGAGATCCATCCATCCACCCACATCCTCACACTGCTCAGGTTCACGAGACCGAGGAGAGAGAGAGAGAGAGAGAGAGAGAGAGAGAGACAGACAGAGAGTGAGAGATGGACAGACAGATAGACAGAGAGAGACAGAGAGAAACAGAGAGAGAGAGAAAGAGAGAGTGCAAGAGAGTAAGAGAGAGAGAGAGAGATAAAGAGAGAGAGACAGACATAGATAGATAGACAGACAGACAGACAGACAGACAGACAGATAGATAGATAGATAGATAGATAGACAGACAGACAGACAGACAGACAGACAGACAGACAGACAGACAGACAGACAGATAGATAGATAGATAGATAGATAGATAGATAGATAGATAGTGAGAGAGACAGACAGACAGACAGACATAGATAGAGAGAGAGAAACATCACATGACAGGTCAAACAGGTGCTGTCACTCAACAGGAAGTCCCGGTCACTGACACAGAAAGGTGAGGGAACTTTCCTTCTCATCAGGACGTCAATACAGGAGACTTTCTAAATCTAGATTTAAGAGCCACATACAGCAGAGATGAGAGCAGATGTCCGGAACAAGACGTGATACTGACAAAACACTAGTATTATAAATCTAGCAGGTGTAATAAAATTCTATCTCAAAGCAAACCCGGTCCTTCAGAAACATGGGTCAGGTGATGCTGGACACTGCCGGGAATTCCAAATCATTTAAAAAATGACTGTAAATCCCAGTCTGATGTGAATCGTACAAATGATGGGGATCGTACCATCATTCACAACAACTGTCAATGTAAAGTGATTATTTATTTCAACCTTTTTATTATTCATTATATCTATATGTATTTTTATTATTATTTTAATTAATTAATTAATTTTATTTACTTATTTAGGATAAATGTTGGCCAGGGAAATGAAAAAGGTATTATACAATATTGTATATTATAAAAATTTATATTATAAATACTAAACAAAATAAAAACAGTTTGAAAAAAAAATGTACGAGAGGTGGGGCAAGAAGAAGAGTGATAATCTGAGATGTGCAAAATAATATGGCAGCTGAAATAACAATACAGTGTTTCGCTAAGGCCCGAAAGCTGTTGATCAGAAGGTCAGGGTTCGAGCCTCAGCACTGCCAAGCTGCAACTGCTGGGTCCTTGATCAAGGCCCTTAACCCTCTCTTCCTCATGGGTGCTGAATGAATCCACATCAGACCTGGAGTCTGTCGGCTTTCAGTGTGTTTTAGACGTGTGTTTTTCCCTCTGTTGGAGAACCTTACATACTGGATGAAGATAAAATTCGAGCTGCTTTTTAGATGAACAAGCACTCAGAGCATCTCAGAGAGCAGAAATGGGTTTGATATCAACATTTCCTCTGAAGATACAAACATTTGTGTGGGAAAAAACAAACTAACCATTTTTGTTTATCTGGAAGATTTCTATGAATATATCACTCTTAGTAGATTAAAAAACAGAAATCCTTCTGAAACACTACAAATTCTTAAAGTCCTGAGTGTCTACTTTCACATAATCTTCATATTAACCTCCACTGTGGAGTGGAACATGACAAAGACACTCAATCATCAACATGGACACAACAAAAACAGGAAGAAATTCTATTTTTGGGCCTCTGGGAAAAAGATTTAGATCAGAAAGAAGAAACTAGTGCTTGTGTGTGTGGATAAACTGCTTTCATTAGTGTTTTAAATCAGACAGAGGAAATATATTTATATTTTATTTTATTAATATATTATATTTTTTTATTTATATAAAATATATTTTAAATCAGACAGAGGATGCAAGTCAAAATGCACAAAAATGAAAAGATTCAATCTATGTGCTGCGATTATAGATTTTAAAGCTTTCCATGGATTATTAGAAAGTCTAAAGTCTTAAAAAAATATCCCTAACGTAAATAATACTGTCATTGCCTTACATACTAATTTTTAGTAATGTTTAAAAGACCATCCCAGAATTCTCTTGAGAAACTTCATCAAATTACTAGTTGAAATAAAATCATCGCTACACAATCTTTCACTCTTAGATAAAAATCCCCAAATCCTGTATTTTTTTTCTTTTCAAACAGAAACACAAGAGCTGTCTATCATTTTCCTGTACGGAAAAAACTAGATGGATGGATGGATAGACAGACAGACAGACAGACAGATAGATAGATAGACAGACTCTGACAAGGATTGAGCTGTGTTTGTTTTTGCTGTTAATAACAACCATTTGGGTTCGACATGGCGAATAAATTCTTTACAGAAGCTTTACAGAAGCATTATTATTGGGCTTATATTTTATTCTCTCTCTCCCGAACAGATAGAAGGATAATAAACTGGGTTCAGGGACCTGCGGCATGATGAATCTGATATCCTCTCCAGCTGTTTCTCATGGCATTACCTCGACTAGTCACAGAGGCTTTCATACCGTCTGCTTGACTGGCGAGAGAATCAAGCACGCTTGAAAATATTGGCGCCTCAGCGAACATCGCTAAACACTCTAAACACTACTCGAGAGTATGATCACATCATAAGTGCCTAAATCTGACGTGACGGTGCGGATACTAGTCATGAGACTAATGGCAGACGTACCTGTTTATGTGGTCCTCTAAGTATATGAGCTCTGGCTCCCTCACACGCCGTCCTCATGGCCTCCAGAGACGGCGTCCCCAACAGGTCAGTGATCAAATCCAACTGCCAAGGAGAAAGAAGAGAAAGAGGGAATGATCAGTGATTTAATTTAATAAAACGTGCGCCGTTACTTCAACACAAATCAGGCATGAATCGTCCTTTGCATTAACGGTTTGAGGGCTGACAAAAGAAAAACTTATTTTTAAAAGTTTATAAATACTTCATAAATACTATTACTACTAATACAGCAGCGATCATTAGGGGTCCAAACACTGCTAATTAGATTCTTCTGAGCAAAAGAACCCTAAAAGATATCCCTTTCTACACGGTTCGAGGGCTGACAAAAGAAAAACTTATTTTTTAAAAGTTTATAAATACTTCATAAATACTACTACTACAGCAGCGATCATTAGGGGTCCAAGAACTGCTAAATAGACGCTAATTAGACGGGTCCAAGCACTATTCATCTGAGCAAATACCACACCTCTTACTGATCCAGTTCCACCTTTCTGAAGAACTCTACAAAAATTATCAGTGGAAAGTTTCTCATGCTTTAGAGTTGTTCTTGTTCTTTTGACACCATGCTTATTCATCTACATTTAAGTATTATGAGTTACGGCTCTTTTATTTATGCATCGATTTATTCACATGGAATTCACAAACGCAAGCTCCAGTAAATCACATTCCTTCCTGGAGAGAGTTGTATAAGATTTAAAGGAAGGGGGGCTTTATGTGCTGCGTGTGCACATTCCAGTGCAAGTAGACAGCCAGCTGTACACACTTCTCCATCTACAATAAACACACACACACGGGGAGAGAGAGAGAGAGAGGAACAGCTGGAGCTGAGATATTAATAGAGCATGTGCTTTCTCTTTTTCTGCATTCAATCAATACAACAAAGAGCATTTTCCTCACTTCAGGAACTGCTGCTTCTTCTGACCAATCAGAGTCACTCGGCTAATATACTGCATACTGACCATGACATGGAGAGAGGTTTAATCACTCAACACATCCTCAGCTTCTTCTGCTTTGTTTTTCTTTTTCAATTTTCTGTATTTTTCTTTTGTTTTTCTTCTTCATTTTTTTTTTTTGCATTTTTCATCTATTTATTCTTCTATCTTATATTATTTTTTATCTGTTTTTTCTTTTTTCTTCTTTTTCCTGCATTTGTCTTCTTCTTAATTTTTCTGCATTTTTCTTCTTCTTCATTTTTCTTCTTCCTCATTTTTCTGCATTTTTCTTCTTAATTTTCTGCACTTTTCTACTACTTAAATTTCTTCTTATTTATTATTATTATTATTATTTTTTCTGCATTTTTTTTGCATTTCTTCTTCTTCCTCATTTTTCTTCACCTTTTCTCTTAATTCATTTCCTTATTTTTTCTTCTTCTTCTTCATTTTTCTTCTTTGCTTTTCTTTTTCTTCTTCTTCCTATTCGGTCCCTCATTCAGAGCAACACTTAGACCTTGCACTTCTCTTGTGTATACAGTTTTCCTTTCTTACTTGTAAAGCTAATTCTATTTTGATTGTAATTCTATTCCTAGTCTATTCTCGTCAAACTGTGTATGACTGTGGATGTGACCGATAAAATTTTATTTTGAATGTAATCCTCCTCTGATAGGTATGTGCACGTTTGTTTGTGTGTGTGTGTGTGTGTGCGTGTGTGTACGTGTGTGTGTGTGTGTGCACACAACATCACTTCTGCACACACACCCCAAAAGTCATGCATCATGCATCTGCATGGCCTCGGGCTGCATCACACCAGGTGTGAAGAAGTTTCCCCTAACGACACTCTTCATCATGTTTTATTCCTTACGTATCCCTCAAAGCAGAATGCGACAACAGGAAAGAAACACCTCCTGACTTTTTAATAAAGGTGCACCAGGAAGTGAAAGTTCACCCTTCCTACTAGACCAGTGAGTGAGTCAGAGTGGAAAAAATATTCCATTGAGCTTTACTTACTCACGTTACTCTGTCCTTACTGAAATAGTACAGTAGAACCTCAGCACAGGAATTTAATTGGTTCTGGAGGTGAGTTCTGAAGATGAAAATTTGTATTGCGAAACAAATTTCGCCATGAGAAATAATGTAAATGCAGATAATCCAGCTAGTAGATGTAGATGTAGATAGTTCCAGCCGCCCAAAAATATGAGCAACATTCCCAATATGAAGCGTATGTAAACTGTATGGCTGCTTACAAAGAACTGACCCAAGCCAAGCATTCCATGTCAAAGCTCCTCACAGGAAGTCGTGCCACCAAGCTTGGGCTAAAAATAGAACAGACCGCCCACACCACCAATCTGTCAACAAAAAAATGCCTGTAAAATCACCTAGCTTTTGAACGCATGCTGAAGGCTACTTTGGTATTGTGGGTTAACTTTTTCCAAACAGCTTTCACTGAAAAAAAAATTGTAAAATTCATAAACTTGCTTCAGTTGGTTTCACTTGGCTTTCCACTGATGCTAAGAGGTTCCGAACGGCCCCTAACTTAGCCAGCGCTCTGTTCGGAAAAACCACAAGGTGTAAATCTTTTTTCCTAAAGACATCTGTAAATATAATGTTAAAGCTTAACACTTAAAATCTATCAAAAAAATAAATAAATAATAAAAATAATAATATATATATCATTTTTTTCTTAAATAATGACACATTTAACAACAAATCGGTTTATTATAAGATTTAGAATAAATCGTATAAATTATAGCACTTATGAGCTGCACTAATATCAGAACTGCAGTGCTTTAGTATTATTTTATTATTTTAATATCATTTTAAAATTCTGAATTTTTTTTTATATGCCTGTAAAGCCGCTTTGTGACAACATCCATTGTTAAAAGGGCCGCGTAAATAAAATTGAACTGAATTAAGATATTAGCTGTAAAATTACGTTTTCTGTTACAGAAATATTTAAGATAAAGGTTTGGCTACGTGGAATAAAATCGATCGCTTTTTTTTTTCAGTGAGTTATCAGTCTTTTTTTGCTGTCTCGGATTATCCTGTAAAAGCTACCGTTCAAATAAAATCCAAACAAAATAAAATTTTGTATTTTTATTATTATTACTATTATTATTATTATTATTATAGTTTTGTTAGCCACAGCCTGCTGGTGAAAAACTAAACCACTTCCTCGTCTTGTGAATTTTTTCTTCTAGAACATTCCGTTAAGTAGCCTATAAAGTCTGACGTATTGCTGTGTGACTTTCCTGCTTGGTCAGCAGAGATTCTGGTGTCTGGGCTGTAAATCAGGCTTCATGGCCGTTCGGACCGCGCCACAGCCTTGAGCTCGGCCCTGCTGCGTTCGGTCTCTCGCTCTTTTCACTTCGCACTTTGTTAGCATGTTTGTGCGCGACGTGCCAAAATGCACTACAAAAGGACACTACGGTTTGACCTGGTCCTGACCGCTGCCTCAGAGGCAAGTGTAAATAAAAAGGTTTGCTAAATTTTGAAGGCTGGGAGTCCCGGGTTCAGACAGCCAGCTGTGTCTCACTGGTGAGAATAATGTGTACACAAAAGGTCATTAAGTATCTCAGTAAAGGCTGTGATGGCTAACACAGTATGGATATATACCTTATATGGTCATACGGCATGACGCGAGACATCTGATTCAAAAAGTGGGTCAACTTAGAGAAAGTAAAAACTCAACAGAGTTTACACAGTTCACTAATATACACAAAAATACAGAGACCAGCTCACACACTAGGAGTACAACTGATCACTACTGAACCCCTCCCACTGTCTGTCTCTTTGTCTCTCCCTCTTTCTCTCTGTCCATCTTTCTGTCTGTCTCACCCTCTCTGTCTATCTGTCTCTCTGCCTCTACTACTCCCTCTCTGTATGTATGCATGTCTCACCCTCTCTCTCTTCCTCTCTGTATGTCTATCCCTCTTTCTCTCCGTCTCTCCCTCTTTCTCTCTCTGTCTGTCTTTTCCTCTCTCGCTGTGCCTCTCCCTCTCTGTCTATCTGTCTTTCTCTATGTCTGTCTCTCTCTCCCACTCCTTCTGTCTGTTTGTCTGTCTCTGTCTATCTGTCTGTCTCCTCTCTCTCTCTTTGTATGTTTGCTTCTCTCTCTGTTTGTCTTTCCCTCTGTTTGTGTCTCTCTGCCAGTCATTCTGTCTGTCTCTCTCTCTCTCTGTCTGTCTCTTTCTCTCTCCCAATCCTTCTGTCTGTCTCTCTCTCTCTCTCTCTCTCTTTCTCTCTGTCTGTCTCTCCCAATCCTTCTGTCTGTCTTTCCCTCTCTCTTTTGGTCTATCTGTCTTTCTGTCTGTCTTTTCCTCCCTCTCTTGATCTGTTTCTCTCTCTGCCTGCCTGTCTCTCTCTCTCTCTCTCTCTCTCTCTCTCTCTCTCTTCTCTCTCTCCATCTCACTCTCTCTCTCTCTCCATCAGTAAGGATGTACCTGCTGGATGGGGCTCTGGGCCTGGAAGAGGATGCGTCGGCCCAGCAGCTCGGCGAAGATGCAGCCCACGGACCAGATGTCGATGGCGTTGGAGTAATGGCGGCTTCCCATGAGGATCTCGGGGGCGCGGTAGTACTGCGTCACTACTTCCTGGGTCATGTGACGCGACTCGTCAGGTTCCTCCACCCGAGCAAGTCCGAAGTCACAGATCTGGGGTGAGAAGGAAGTATAGCATGACATTACTGTAACAACAAGACATGAAATGTTATACAGTAAAACCTTTCATTTTTTAACCATTAATAAAAATGCAAAAATGTTCCTAAAACATCTGTTTAAAAAGCATCTTTGTCAATATGCTCAACACATTTAATCCATTTATATTTATTTTATTTATTATCTTTATTAGTTTTAGTCATTTTAAGTATTTTTTTTTCAGTTTCTGTCCAGCTGCTATAACACACACCGTTCCACAGCATTAAAGTGTGACGTTCTTTAAAAAACTGTAACTGTTTCCAGAGGAACAAACACTTCTGGATGTGCAGTTACGAGAAAACAACCAGCTGTTGGATAATAAAAGTAACTCAGGCTGCATCACATAACCACTTTCACCACCACTATGACTACCACCACTTTCACCATTACCACTACCATCACCACCATCAATACCAACATCACCACCACCACCACTACTACCATCACATGACCACTATCACCACCACTATCACCACCACCACTACCACTACTACCATCACATCACCACTATCACCATTACTATCACCATCACCACCATCAATACCAACATCACCACTACTACTACCATCACATCACCAATCACCACCACTATCACCACCACCACCATCACATCACCACTATCACCACCACTATCACCACCACCACCACTATTACCATCACATCACCACTATCACCACCATCACCACCACCACTATTACCACCATCACCACCACCACTATTACCATCACATCACCACTATCACCATTACTATCACCATCACCACCATCAATACCATCACCACCACTACTACCATCACATCACCACTATCACCATTACTATCACCATCACCACCACCACTATTACCATCACATCACCACTATCACCACCACCACTATTACCATCACATCACCACTATCACCACCACCACCATCAATACCAACATCACCACCACTACTACCATCACATCACCACTATCACCATTACTATCACCATCACCACCACCACTACTACCATCACATCACCACTATCACCATTACTATCAACATCACCACCACCACTATTACCATCACATCACCACTATCACCACCACCACCATCAATACCAACATCACCACCACTACTACCATCACATCACCACTATCACCACCACTATCACCATCACATCACCACTATCACCACCACCACCATCAATACCAACATCACCACCACTACTACCATCACATCACCACTATCACCATTACTATCACCATCACCACCACCACTATTACCATCACATCACCACTATCACCATCACCACCATCAATACCAACATCACCACCACTACTACCATCACATCACCACTATCACCATTACTATCACCATCACCACCACCACTATTACCATCACATCACCACTATCACCATTACTATCACCATCACCACCATCAATACCAACATCACCACCACTACTACCATCACATCACCACTATCACCATTACCACCACCACTATTACCATCACATCACCACTATC
Source organism: Hemibagrus wyckioides (assembly GCF_019097595.1). Classification (NCBI taxonomy): domain Eukaryota; kingdom Metazoa; phylum Chordata; class Actinopteri; order Siluriformes; family Bagridae; genus Hemibagrus; species Hemibagrus wyckioides. The sequence continues at coordinate 3,905,906 of NC_080726.1, forward strand.
ACCATTACTATCACCATCAATACCGACATCACCACCACTACTACCATCACATCACCACTATCACCACCACTACTACCATCACATCACCACTATCACCATTACTATCAACATCACCACCACCACTATTACCATCACATCACCACTATCACCATCACCACTATTACCATCACATCACCACTATCACCACCACCACCATCAATACCAACATCACCACCACTACTACCATCACATCACCACTATCACCATTACTATCAACATCACCACCACCACTATTACCATCACATCACCACTATCACCACCACCACTATTACCATCACATCACCACTATCACCACCACCACTATTACCATCACATCACCACTATCACCACCACCACCATCAATACCAACATCACCACCACTACTACCATCACATCACCACTATCACCATTACTATCACCATCACCACCACCACTATTACCATCACATCACCACTATCACCATTACTATCAACATCACCACCACCACTATTACCATCACATCACCACTATCACCACCACCACTATTACCATCACATCACCACTATCACCACCACCACCATCAATACCAACATCACCACCACTACTACCATCACATCACCACTATCACCATCACCACCACCACTATTACCATCACATCACCACTATCACCACCACCACTATTACCATCACATCACCACTATCACCACCACCACCATCAATACCAACATCACCACCACTACTACCATCACATCACCACTATCACCACCACTATCACCATCACATCACCACTATCACCACCACCACCATCAATACCAACATCACCACCACTACTACCATCACATCACCACTATCACCATTACTATCACCATCACCACCACCACTATTACCATCACATCACCACTATCACCATCACCACCATCAATACCAACATCACCACCACTACTACCATCACATCACCACTATCACCATTACTATCACCATCACCACCACCACTATTACCATCACATCACCACTATCACCATTACTATCACCATCACCACCATCAATACCAACATCACCACCACTACTACCATCACATCACCACTATCACCATTACTATCACCATCACCACCACCACTATTACCATCACATCACCACTATCACCATTACTATCAACATCACCACCACCACTATTACCATCACATCACCACTATCACCACCACCACTATTACCATCACATCACCACTATCACCACCACCACCAATACCAACATCACCACCACTACTACCATCACATCACCACTATCACCATTACTATCAACATCACCACCACCACTATTACCATCACATCACCACTATCACCACCACCACTATTACCATCACATCACCACTATCACCACCAACACCATCAATACCAACATCACCACCACTACTACCATCACATCACCACTATCACCATTACTATCACCATCACCACCACCACTACTACCATCACATCACCACTATCACCATTACTATCAACATCACCACCACCACTATTACCATCACATCACCACTATCACCACCACCACTATTACCATCACATCACCACTATCACCACCACCACCATCAATACCAACATCACCACCACTACTACCATCACATCACCACTATCACCATTACTATCACCATCACCACCACCACTATTACCATCACATCACCACTATCACCACCACCACTATCACCACCACCACCATCAATACCAACATCACCACCACTACTACCATCACATCACCACTATCACCATTACTATCACCATCACCACTATTACCATCACATCACCACTATCACCACCACCACTATTACCATCACATCACCACTATCACCACCACCACCATCAATACCAACATCACCACCACTACTACCATCACATCACCACTATCACCATCACCACCATCAATACCAACATCACCACCACTACTACCATCACATCACCACTATCACCATTACTATCACCATCACCACCACCACTATTACCATCACATCACCACTATCACCACCACCACTATTACCATCACATCACCACTATCACCACCACCACCACCATCAATACCAACATCACCACCACTACTACCATCACATCACCACTATCACCATTACTATCACCATCACCACCACCACTACTACCATCACATCACCACTATCACCATTACTATCAACATCACCACCACCACTATTACCATCACATCACCACTATCACCACCACCACCATCAATACCAACATCACCACCACTACTACCATCACATCACCACTATGACCATTACTATCACCATCACCACCACCACTATTACCATCACATCACCACTATCACCACCACCACTATTACCATCACATCACCACTATCACCACCACCACCACCATCAATACCAACATCACCACCACTACTACCATCACATCACCACTATCACCACCACCACTATCACCATCACATCACCACTATCACCACCACTATTACCATCACATCACCACTATCACCATCACCACCATCAATACCAACATCACCACCACTATTACCATCACATCACCACTATCACCATTACTATCAACATCACCACCATCAATACCAACATCACCACCACTATTACCATCACATCACCACTATCACCATTACTATCACCATCACCACCATCAATACCAACATCACCACCACTACTACCATCACATCACCATCACCATTACTATCACCATCACCACCATCAATACCAACATCACCACCACCACCACTACTACCATCACATCACCACTATCACCACCACTATCACCATTACTATCACCATCACCACCATCAATACCAAGATCATAACCACCACCATTACTACTACTATCACCACCATCATTACCATCACCACCACTACTACCATCACCACTATCACCACCATTTCTATCACCATCACCACCATCAATACCACCACCACCACCACTACCATCACCATCATCACCACCACTATCACCATCACCACCATCAATACCATCCCCACCATCGCCACTACTATCACCATCAATACCAACATCACCACCACCGTTACTATCACCATCACCACTATCAATACCAACATCACCACCATCGCCACTACCATCACCATCACCACTATCAACACCACTACTAACATCAACACCCCCACCTCCACCACCTCCACCAATACAATCACCACCACCATCACAATCATCAATACCAACATCACCACCACCACAACAACCATCACCACCATCAATACCAACATCACCACCACAACCATCACCACGACCAATACTACCATCACTTCCACCACCTCAACCACTACCAACATCACCACCACCTTCACTGCCAAAACCACCACTATCACCACCAGTACCATAATCACCACCACCAGTAGCACCATCATTACCATCACCACCAACACCACCATCACCACTGTCTTTGACCTATTTATTGAACAACCAGTTCCTAGTTCCTCCAGTGCCTAGTTTTGCGTAAACAGTCACTTGTGTGTTTCTCATAAAATGCACCATCATTACACACTCATTCACAAACCCTACAAAAGCCCTGTAATGGAAAACAAATTTCACTTCTCAGCCTGTTTTAGCTTCATCTAAAAATAAGCTATGGACAGGAGGACAGGAAGTGAAGAAAAAGGAGAAGAAAAAAGAGAGAGAGATTAATGTAGAACAAAGCAAAAAAGTTCCTAATTAATCACGAAGAGCAGCTCTCCATCGCTTCCAGGCTCGTCACATGAAAACAGAGAGCGAGAGATTTTAGGAGTGAGATGCTCATCACCTCACCATGATGGAATGATGCATTCTAATATGACACCAAGGAGAGAGAGAGAGAGAGAGAGAGAGGCAGAAAGACAGACAGAGAGAGAAAGAGTGTGAGAGACACAAAGAGAGAGAGACAAAGAAAGTGAGAGGGGGGGGGGCAGGAAGAGAGAGTGATGGGGGGGGAGAGAGAGAGAGAGAGAGAGAGAGAGACGCTGGAGATAACAACCCATGAGACACCAAAAGGTTCAGCGTGACCTGCAGAGAGCCGATCAGACACGGATGAGGATTTCTCGGAAGAACAGAGAGCAGGTGCTAAAACCAGGAAAAATGTTTTCTCTTCCCGGAAATGGGGCTTAAAGGATAAATGAACTAATGCATGCTAAATAATTCTGCAGCCTGAGAGCTTCATCTATTCCACATTTCACCTCGAGGACATTTTTTCCTAGCTGCATGACCTACTCTCTCTGTGTCTCTCTCTCCCTCTCTTCATCTCTCTCTTTCTCTCTGTGTCTCTCTCTCTCTCTCTTTCTCTCTCCCCCTCTCTCTGTGTCTCTCTCTCCCTCTCCCTCTGTGTCTCTCTCTCCCCCTCTCTCTGTGTCTCTCTCTCCCCCTCTCTCTGTGTCTCTCTCTCCCTCTCCCTCTGTCTCTCTCTCTCCCTCTCCCTCTGTCTCTCTCTCTCTCTCTCTCTCTCCAGCTCTCGGTCTCTCTCTCTTTCTGTCTCTCTCTCCTTCTCCCTCTCTCTCTCCTTCTCTCTCACAGTTTTAGCAGAGCTCTTCCTTGCCTTTGGGCTCAGGAATAAAGATTTATGTTGGGACTTAAGCACATAAATCAATCCCAGAGCAGCCATGACCTCGTGCAGCCAAAAGATGCACATGTTTTTTCCGAGTGTGTGTTTGTGTTTGATCTAAAAATATAAAGACCTGGATTACTGTCACCTCCAACATTACAGTAACACACATCCACCACTGCTGTGCTGTTACTTTTAAAAACTCGCCATACTAGGTGTCTTTTTTTTTTTTTTTTTAAAGAAGAAGGGTACCAAACACTAAGAGAGCCCCGAGGGTAACGTTAGACCTCAGTGTACAGTAAACAGAAGGATGGAAAGATTCGGCTTGGGGAGGGTTTCAGGCCATGTCTGCTCGTATACAGATATTTTTGAAAGCATCCGCACAAAAAAAGACATTCTGGGTCAGTAAAATAGCTTTTTATTTACAAAAGCAACCCGAGATTTTAAACGTGCCTTCGCCAGGTTTAGGAAAAAGCTTCAAAAATATCCATATTCTTGATGGATGAGGCCTGAGTGTGGGAACGCTGACGCTGAAGGACGATACTAACCTTGAGCACACAGTTGCTGTTGACGAGAAGGTTGCCAGGTTTGATGTCTCTGTGCAGAATGCCGGCGGAGTGAAGGTACTTCAAACCTGAGGACAGAAAACAGAAGTCAGAAAAAAAACAGGAAAATTTGAAGCACTGATCATGATGGAGGACAAATTAAAGGAAAACCCAGTGGCTCTGGTAGCGTGTTATGAAGGTGGCATTTATTTATTTATAAATTTATTTTATTTATTTTATTATTTTTTTATTTTATTTTTTTATTTATAAATTTATTTTATTATTTTTTTCCTTTATTATTTTATTTATTTTTAAATTTATTTTATTTTTACATTTTAAAAAAATGTATTTTATTTATTTATTTTTAGATGATGGGCAACATCTATTCCAGGATGACTCCGCCCCCACCCTCAGATAATGGGGCGTGGTCTCTCCCTAGATGACTCCGACCCCATCCTTAAGAAATGGGCATGGTCTCTACTATGATTCCGCCACAATCCTCAGAAAATGGGCTCTACCAGGATGACTCTGCCCCATCCTCAAATAATTGGCATGGTCACTTTCACTTTTCACTTCCAGGATGACTCCGCCCCATCCTCAGATAATGGGGCATCATCTTTCCTAGGATGACTCCACCCCAACCTCAGATAATGGGGCATCATCTCTGCCAGGATGACTCCGCCCCATCCTCAGATAATAGGGCATCATCTCTCCCAGGATGACTCCGCCCCATCCTCAGATAATGGGGCATCATCTCTCCCAGGATGACTCCGCTCCATCCTCAGATAATGGGGCATCATCTCTCCCAGGATGACTCCGCCCCATCCTCAGATAATGGGGCATCATCTCTCCCAGGATGACTCCGCCCCATCCTCAGATAATGGGGCATCATCTCTCCCAGGATGACTCCGCCCCATCCTCAGATAATGGGGCATCATCTCTCCCAGGATGACTCCGCCCCATCCTCAGATAACGTGGCATCATCAATCCTAGGATGACTCCGCCCCATCCTCAGATAATGGGGCATCATCTCTCCCAGGATGACTCTGCCCCATCCTCAGATAACGTGGCATCATCAATCCTAGGATGACTCCACTCGCCTCTTCAGATAATGGGATGTGGTCTCTCGCAGGATGACTCCGCCCCCATCCTCTGGGCCCGATGGCTCACTGGATGCTTTGATAATGAAGGTTACTTGTAGATCATTATCGTCCTTCAGAGCTGTGAGGCTGAAACTGTTGGGAAATTTTTATCTCTGATGCATCCTACGTCATCAATCCTTACAGTATTACAGTCAAAAACTGATTCCTAATTATGTGGTGCGAGTTAACGCAGACCCGCAGGAGTCGTAACGGTGAAGCCGTTTTCCGTTTAAGTGTCTTTGAGTCATATAGCTCATGATAATTGGCCTCAAAGAGCCTCCTGGACGGGCGGTAATCTCACTCGGCAGACCTGCATGAGCAGCACGCTGATGGATCCTAACAGCGATACGGCGGAGAGATAATTATATCGTATCATTATGTGCCACATAATACCGTGTGAAATGTCTGTAATATTTAGTCATACTTTTTTTAGTGTGCAGAATGTGGATTGGGACACAGCCCTGATTGCTGCTAACTGCTAACAACAGATTAGAAGCAGAAAGCAAGAAGTATAAAACACCGTTTCTATTTTCTCAATATCGATACTGAAACCTTAGGGCTTTCCACACCTGAAATATTTCCCTGGGTCCTAGTGAACTCTGGTTAAACAGAATCCTGGGTTTATGTAGTTGGAGGATTCACACTGCTCCTACTTTCCCCGGGGTTAACACTGAATCCTGGCTCTTCATAATCTGACCTTTCACACTCTACATTCCTAAACCCCGCCTTAACCTTCTTCTCATTTGCATATTTGCAACAACCGTGATTGGATAAATCCAGCACGTGACCGATTTAAATGACGGCTCGTCTCACGCTTTCACATCAGTGAGGATGTTTGTCGTATAGTCGACCAGACATTCATTCGTTGATATCTGACTTCTGCAAATTTTTCAGTGTGACGTTTTTCCCCCTCGCTACGGCTTCCGTGACGTTCGCTGTTTAGCCTCCTGACTCTATTTACCGAGCCGTTTTTGTTAAATGATGTTCTATGATGTGATATGAGGTTTTCACACGCTGTACAGTTTCTGATTGGGGCTCTGTTGCTAAGCAACTAGCCATAACATTCTAACAGTGCTAACACGTTTTCACTCTGTACATGTTTTTCACCCTGCTGTGGAGTTTACGCTGTAAAATCTGAGCTGATCCAGATTCAGAGCGGAGATTCATAACCCTGAGTTTCATAAACACAACCGTGATTCTAAATTACACGTAAGAAACGTTCCTCTACCCGGGGGTAAAAGCAGGGTTTAGAGCAATGAGAACTGATTTTATTTGTATCTATTCACCACGCAACAGCCCAAAAGCAACACGACAAAAAAAAAATCCAGTATGACGGCTAATTGCCAGCTAACTGCCGGCTAATTACCATCTCGTCCATTTTATTTCCGACCCAAAATGTTTGGCCACGCCCCCTTTGTTTTCATTGGCTCAGAAGATTGAGGTTTACATCTACGCATTCCAGAGTGAACGCACTACACCTAACCGAGCTATTTCCTTTACTGACCCCGGTTTTCCTGCTGGATGAGTGTTCTATTCCCTAACGTAGCCAGGAATCGGAATATCGCTGCTTTTCCTGCAAGTTTTTGCTCTAGCAAGGATTTGAAAATCAGTGTGAAGTTCTGCTTGTAGGACCGCACGGTACGGTTCGGCTCAGTACGGCTCAGCCCACGTTATGAAACGTTCTTACGCAAGGCGATTGCAAGAGCGATTTTCTTCCCAGAGGGTAAAAAATTCCACACTGGTACATCCTGTAGCTTTAAGAATCCGCAACGTGTTTCACTACAGATGAATTATTTATGAGTTCTCTTTTCCTCAGAGGAGCTGGAAGAAAGAAAAGTCATGATTTGGATAGTATCTGTGGACGTGTTTGAGTTTGACCTGGACAGATGTGTGTGTGTGTGTGTGTGTGTTTCTTACCTCGAAGGATCTGGTAGAGAAAGACTTTGACGTGGTCGGAGCTGAGGGGTTGTGGAGACACGATGATCTTATGGAGGTCGCTCTGCATCAGCTCCGTCACCACATAGCTACATTAGGAGCTTAATTAAGGAAGAACACACCACTATACTATAAATAACAACAGGAAGCTGCACACACACACACACACACACAGAGCAAAATGTCAGTGTGTAAGAGATTAGCTAAAAGCAGTCTGGTTTACACAGGGCCCTAAGGAAAGTCGATAGAGGGGAAGATGGAGGAGAAGCTCATTTCCTGCCCCATGCTGTGCTAATGGACAGTATCGCCGCTCTGCCCATCTCTATACAAAAAAAAAAAAAGAAGAAAAAACGCAGGAAGAGCAACGATAAACAAAACATTGGGCTTCACCAGGCAAAACCTCTTCAGGGTACAAAACGCCGCAAAGATCATAAAGAATCCCATAAAATAGCTCTAGAGTGAGTCACTCCTCTAACATTTTCATACACAGAGAACCTTTCCGGCTTCTGTCAGTAAACACAACACACACACACACACACACACACACACACACGGAGGAATAAGAAAGAGCCTTATACACTTACGTTACTACGAAACCAACAGACTCACCATGTTTTTCTCTCCAGTTATTCTGCAGAAATGAACAGGATGTCAATGTTCTGATTTTATTATTCTTTATATTTTTTTTACACACTCTCTCTCTCTTTCTTTCTCTCTCTCTCTAACTCCATCTCCATCTCTCTCTCTCTGCTCCTCTCTCTTTCTCTCTCTCTCTTTCCCTCTCTCTCATTAGACTATTAAATATATTTCTTTATATATTAGAACACTGTTGAGATTCAATCAATCTCTCAAAGAATAATGATACTAAAAATAAAAAATAAACAAATTATATTACTTAATTATAATAAAATGAAAAAATAAAAATACAAACAATGAAAAAAAAAAACCCAAAATTAAGTAAATTAAATTATTAAATATATTTCTTCATATATTAGGACATTGTTGGGTTTCAATCTCCCAAATAATAATAATACTTTAAGTAAATAAATAAATAAATGAATGAATGAATAAATAAATAAATAAATAAGAAGGATTTTTTTTTCAAAAAGTTAATTAAAAAATTAGAAAGATGCCATTGATGTGTGTGTGTGTGTGATTAATTTGCAGTCCAAACTGATACACACTCAGTAAGGGGCATTTCTTTGTGTGTGTGTGTGTGTGTGTGTGTGTGTGTGTGTGTGTGTGTGCCTGTCCAGCTTCACTAAGCCATGGAGACATCAGGCAAAAACACACACCTCAGTTCCAACCCTCCACACCGACACCACTGCACACATCCTCAACATCTTCAACATCCTCAACATCAACACACGCTGCTTCACAACACACGACTCTGTCCTGTAGAGCCGGATGATGGATAAGAATTCAAACTAATTCTTCTTAAATCTGTTCAGCGTTTTACAGGAAATCCTCTTTACTGGAGTAAAGACAACCTGCCAACTGAAGAAGATGTATGAGTGTGTGTGTGTGTGTTCTGGGCAAGAGCCTCCTGAAGGCTGGTTTGTACATCCCTACACACGTTTCTGCAGCTTTTAAAAGGTCGCAAAAGCGTTTTGAAAGAGGGTGGAGGGCAGGTCCAC
>NC_080726.1:3920704-3943204 GCF_019097595.1 Hemibagrus wyckioides
TCTGCCTGTCTGTCTCTCTGTCTGCCGGTCTGTCTCTCTGTCTGCCTGTCTGACTCTCTGTCTGACTCTCTGTCTGCCTGTCTGACTCTCTGTCTGCCTGTCTGAATCTCTGCCTGCCTGTCTGTCTGCCGGTCTGTCTCTCTGTCTGCCTGTCTGACTCTCTGTCTGACTCTCTGTCTGCCTGTCTGAATCTCTGCCTGCCTGTCTGTCTGCCTGTCTGACTCTCTGTCTGACTCTCTGTCTGCCTGTCTGAATCTCTGCCTGCCTGTCTGTCTGCCTGTACAAGTCATCGTCAATTTTTTGGCAAATTTGAATATTCTGCTTTCAAATTTTCTATGATTTTAGTTTATCCATCCATCCATCTCAATCTATCCATGTCTCTCTATCCATCCATGTTTCTCTACCCATCCATCCATCCATCTCAATCTATCCATGTCTCTCTATCCATCCATGTTTCTCTACCCATCCATCCATCTCTATCCATCCATGTTTCTCTACCCATCCATCCATCCATCCATCTCAATCTATCCATGTCTCTCTATCCATCCATGTTTCTCTACCCATCCATCCATCCATCCATCCATCCATCCAACTATCTATCTATCTATCTATCTATCTATCTATCTATCTATCTATCTATCTATCTATCTATCTATCCATCCATCCATCCATCCATCCATCCATCCATCCATCCATCCATGTTTTCTATCTATCCATCCATCCATCATATTACTTCATTTCTTTATTTGTATCCATACCTTTATTTACTTATTAGTCTTTTTTTTTATTTTAAACTGACTGCACTCTTCCCTTTTTTCATTCTATCTATTTATTTCTTACACTAATTGAACTCTGATATTTATATTTTCAACCCTACAGTCTTCTGATAATAGGAAGTCGGAGGTTGTGTGTCATGATGAAGGAGGCGATAAATCCGGGAGCTGTCTCTGACACTGATGGTGCTGTGGAGTCGTTGTTGTGCTGTCTCAGAACATGTTCTCAAATGTATCACTGTCAAACAGATCACGTTTACACACGACACACAACACACACAACGCACACGACACACACGATGCACACGACACACACGATGCACACGACGCACACGACACACACGACACACACGATGCACACGACACACACGATGCACACGACGCACACGACGCACACGACACACACGATGCACACGATGCACACGACACACACAATGCACACGACGCACACGATACACACGACACACAAAACGTCTCTTAAACCTCTGAACTGACTGACTGACGCAGGTAACCAATGATGTGATCCAGTCCAACTCTAATCAACTAAAATTCATGTTAAATGACCTCCATTAACTAAACAACTGTCTAAAATGAAGACAGAATTGTTTTCTTAACATCAACATAATTTTTTTTTTTTTTACATTTTCTTCTTCTTATAATAATAATAATAATAATAATAATAATAATAAATGTTTTCGAAACACGGTCAAACTTTATTACTATGTGAATTTAATGAGATAAATTTTCAAATCTCACCTTATTGAAGCTGAATTTTAAGATTTATTACATTTATTTAATAATAATAATAATAATAATAATAATAATAATAATAATAATAATAATAATAATAATACAGTTCTGTTTTTTAAACAGTAAACCTGATTTTTTTTTACTATTTGTTTTACTTTATTTACGATTAATTTTCAAATCTGCTAACCGAATTTATTAAACCTAAATTTTCCAGTGTCTGAATGGGTCAAACCTGGATTTTCTACTAACCAGATTAAATTTTCAAATAGAATTTCTGAAATCTGAAATTTCTACTAGCAGAATTTTCTGAAACTGAAATTTTTACTACTTAAATTAAAATTTTAAATAAATCTGCATTTTCTGCTGAACAAATTTGTTGCACTTTAATTTTCTGTATTTCTTTAACCTGAACTTTCCACTATCCTCAAGTGGAACTATTAAAATTTCTATTAAAGTTCTGAAATTTTGAGCCTGGAAATGTTCGACTGCACTAATTTTAATTTCTAAACAAATTTAAGAACAAAAATCTTACCTTAGCCTTACTTATACACTTGTAATCCAAAATGTTCTATAAACTTCAACTAAATTAATATCTAAATTTTGTAATATATTTTAAGTTTTGCTGAGAACTAGTTAAGGAGATTTTTGTACTTTGAATGCATTTTGTGTACACATATATATATATTTCATTGATTTTATATATATATATATATATATATAATGTTTCATTTCATTTATATTTTATATTTCATTTATATTTTTGAATACATTTTGTATACATTTTAATAATGGAATAAGGAATATTTCATTTTTATTTATTTATTTATTATTGTATATATAGAATATTTCATTTATATTTTATATTTCATTTAATATAAAACATTTTTAATACATTTTGTATTTATAGAATATTTAATTTATATTTTAAATTTGATTTATATTTTTGAATACATTTGCATATATAGATTATTTTATTTATATTTATTTTTCTTTGTTATCTGAAGCAGTCTCTCGTAAAAGAATTTCTTCAGGATTAATAAAGTTCTATCTTATCTTAAATGAAAAATAAACATGTATTTTAACAAATACCCAAATCTTTGACTTTTATTCTTAACACAATATTTGAAAATTAGCCCTAAACATGACTCTATGCCCATCTCCTGGGGTCGAGGTTGTGGTGAATGATCTTCGACACCATGGCAGGATGCAGCTGTGTGCTCTAGAGCCTCGACAGACTGAATCCCTGAGCCACCGTCAGAACTAATAATAGCATCAGATTGCATCAGCCTCTGTCTGATTTTAGCGTCTGTGTGCATGGGGTCAGTGGACTAAAGTGGACCGACGTCTTGCTGATAAAATCCAGAGAGACGAGGACCGCAGTGAAAGAGCTGATTGTAACGCTGGATTTAAAGCTAAATGTGAATGAGGAGTGACTAAAGGGGGCCAAGGAGAAACAGGGGACAGGAGTGTGTGTGTCTGTGTGTGTGTTTATATCTTGGTATACAAAATATAAAAAAAGGACAGAAGGATTAATATCACCTGGCAGTTTTGACCTTGTGGTAATATTCGGCAGCTCCCTGGAGGAACACGGCTTTTAATAGAATTAATCATGGCATTAATCAGATCGTTAATTAGGTTCAGTGATAGTCGTGTCCATTTAAGGTCCTAATAAGAATATGAAGTTTGTGTTGGTTTTCAAAATACTAAAATTACTAAATAACACAAATTCATTTCTTTAGGATACTGAGGTTTTGTATTATGTTTAGGTGTAGCATTAATTAGATACAGAAATTACTGTGTGTGAGACAGTTATGACCGTGAGATGACCTTTTATACCTAAACAAGAAAGTAATTTTATATAGTTTAACCATGTAGAGACTTTTATTTTATAATTAAAACACTGTAAGAGCTAACATGTTTATTTCTGGTTACTGAGGTTACTTAAGGTCAGGTGTAGGAACTCTGTTAATTATCTACAGTGATAATTATGTCAGTGAAAGGTGTGTGTGTGTGTGTGTGTGTCTGTGAGAGAGACGGCTATGACCTTGAGATGACCTTTTAAGCCTAAACAAGAAAGGGATTTGATATAGTTTGACGACTTGTGGAGAGACTTTTATTTTATTTCTGTTTACTGAGGTTACTTAAGGTCAGGTGTAAGAACAGTGTTAAATATCTACAGTGATAATTATGTTAGTGGAAGGTGTGTGTGTGTGTGTGTGTGTGTGTGTGTTGATTCAAGCATCCCTTTGTTTCAGAAGAGAAGAACAAGTGTGAGCTCCAATGGGGGAGGATGTAAATATCTCATCCCTGAGGAGTACGGCTACACAGAAACACACACGCAAGCAGAGTGCAAATGTGAAACACACACACACACATACACACACACAGGTTGCACTCCACCCACTAACCCACCTATACTCTCTCTCTCTCTCTCTCTCTCTCCCTTACACATACACACACACACACACACACACACACAGGTTGCACTCCACCCACTAACCCACCTATACTCTCTCTCTCTCTCTCTCTCTCTCCCTTACACATACACACACACACACACACAGGTTGCACTCCACCCACTAACCCACCTATACTCTCTCTCTCTCTCTCTCTCTCTCTCTCTCCCTTACACATACACACACACACACACAGGTTGCACTCCACCCATCAACCTACCCATATACACTCTCTTTCTCACACACACACACAAACAGATACACACACACACAGATGCACACACAAACTCATACAAAGGGTGCACTCCAATCACCAACTCCAACCCATCTATACTCTCTCTCTCTCTCTCTCTCTCTCTCTCTCTCTCTCTCTCTCTCACACACACACACCCACAGGTTGCAGTCCAATCACCCACTCCAACCCACCTATACACACGCTCTCTCTCTCTCTCTCTCTCTCACTCTCTCTCTCTCTCTCTCTCTCTCTCTCTCACACACACACACAGGTTGCAGTCCAATCACCCACTCCAACCCACCTATACACACACTCTCTCTCTCTCTCTCTCTCTCTCTCTCTCTCTCACACACACACACACACACAAGCTGAACACCATCTATGCTAACACCAGGGCTAAACCTGTGCTGTAACATCTGGACTGAAATCCACCCAACAACAGGAACACAACGGGAAGGAAAAGCAAACACACAAAAACAAAAACACACCCAAACATCAAAAGAAAAAAAAGGTCAATATTAGAGTTAATGACCTCCTGGAAAGAGAAAGAGCAAAGCCAGGAAGGAAATCTGTACAGATTAAACAGAAGCATCCATCACTCGGGCTAAACGCAATCAGCAGAACGGCGAGAGAGCCAGGCCCAGCAATCATTACCACAAAAAACACTAAATGTAGTGCTCTCATCATTCACTGCAAAAAAGAAAAGAAAGAAATGACCAAAAAAAAAGGAACGGATGCGTGGAGAGAGAAACGGAGCTCTGTTCAACAGCAGCAGTAATTAGACTGAAACAAGGACCAGGTCTGCAGAGGAACTACATCACTCACATCCTTACTGTCCGAGCAGCAGGAGGAGGAGGAGGAGGAGGAGGAGAGGACTGATACAGTAACGTCTTCAAACGTGAAGATCCATCACATCCATCCACATGTTCTGTTCTACTGATTCACAGCTGGAGACTTATAAAACAGCTCATTACATTAATTTAGATTTTTTCTAATTTATTTATTTATATTTGCTTGTTTGGATTTGTATTAAACAAAATTGTATGACTCCACCTACTGATTCATCCATCCATCCACTGATCCATCCATCTACCAAACCATCCATCCATCCATATACTGATCCATCCATCCATCCATCTACCAAACCATCTGTCCATCTATCTCCAAATCCATCCATCTACCAAACCATCCATCTGCTGATCCATCGATCCATCGATTCATCCGTCCATCCATCCATCCAGCCAAACTCCCATCCATCCATCCATCCATCCATCTACTGAACAATCCATCCATCCATCCATCCATCTACTGCACAATCCATCCATCCACCCATCCATCCTCCCACCTATACATGTACCGCTCCAATCCATCCATATACCCACCCACCTATTTATCTGTCTATCTACCCATCTGTCCATTTTCTCACCCATCCATCCATCCATCCATCCAGCCAACAAACTATCCATCCATTCACCCAGCCAACCTCCCATCAATCCATTTAATGATCCATCCATCCTTCCACCTGTTCATGCAACACTCCTATCCATCCATATACCCACCTACCTATTTATCCATCCATCTTCCCATTCAACCATCCATCTATCTACCCATCTATTCATTTTCCCATCCATCCATCCAGCTATCCATCCATCCATCTGTCCAAATATTTGCTGCAGGATTCATCCACATTTTATCATGAAAATCTATTTTCTACTAATTAGAAAGACAGCCAGATTTTTTTTCCTCATCAGCACTGCGAGAGTTGAAAAATTAACTTAATTTTTTTTCCAAAATGTTTCCGGAACACATTTTGGAAATAATTCCAACATTTCTGTAAAACTGTTATCGTTTTGTTTTCTTGCTCTAGGATTAATTCTGAATTGTTCTGAGAGCTTCTCTGTTCCTGGATCAATGATGAATCCGGCAAGAAGATGCATGTCAGGTGTAAAGAAATATATATTAAAGCAATATTTTAAAGATGTGGTTAGGAACAAATCAATGAAAGAATGGATAAGGACCTTTCGAGTATTTTTTGAGGAGCTGAACATGAGAAAGATCGCTGGATCTGTCCCTCAGCTCAGCCTCTTGAAGGCTTTAACAGACTTTAGATCAAGAAGATCTTAAAATTCACAAGTATCTGAATCTCTGAACCTAAAGAGGCTGAAACACCACCGCTAGACCATACTGAATTTAAAAGATAATCTATAAGCAGTGGATTTTTCCAGGCCATAAGCACTGGTCTGGTCACATGCATGAGCTGGAGCTAAAAATACAGGAGGAGGGGAGGAAAATGCAGTGAGTTCATTAACACCGGGGCTTTTTCCTCCTCGTTCTGCAGAGCTTTAATACTTCTTAATTCATGCAAAAGCATTCAAATGGAAGAAAAGCCAGCGTTGTGTTTCAAAGATCTTTTAAAATATGAGCTAAAAGGTTTAAAAAGTGGGAGCTGAGGGTAATTTCCTGATTAAGCAACATGACAGATTAAAACCCATGAATAACTGCAATACAGTGCAAGAGAGAGAGAGAGAGAGAGAGAGAGAGAGAAAGAAATAGAAAGACAGTAAATGGACAGCAGTGTTTTTCAGGACAGATGTGTGTTTGTGTCTCAGGAATGATGTGTGTTTGCATGTATGTGTCTCAGGACAGTTGTGTGTGTGTCTCAGGACAGATGTGTGTGTGTCTCAGAACAGTTGTATGTCTCATGACAGGTGTTTGTGTGTCTCAGAACAGTTGTGTGTCTCAGGACAGTTGTGTGTGTGTCTCAGGACAGTTTTGTGTGTCTCGGGAAGTTATGTGTGTCAGGACAGCTGCATGTCTCTCAGGACAGATGTAAGTGTGTGTTTGTGTGTGTGTGTTTCTCAGGACAGATGTAAGTGTGTGTGCCTGTGTGTGTTTCAGGAAAGTAGTTGTCTGTGTGTGTCTCAGGACAGATATGTGTGTGTGTCTCAGGGCAGTTGTGTGTGTCTCAGGATAGGTGTGTGTGTGTGTCTCAGGACAGATGTGTGTGTGTCACAGGACAGATGTATGTGTGTGTGTGTGTGTCTCAGTACAGATGTGTGTGTGTGTGAGGACAGTTGTGTGTGTCTCAGGACAGATGTGTGTGTGTCTCAGGACAGATGTGAGTGTGTGTATGTCTTTGGTCAGGTCTGTGTTGTGAGGTTGTGTGTGTGTGTGTGTGTGCGTGTCTCAGGACAGATGTGTGTGTTTCTCAGGACAGATGTGTGTGTGTCTCAGGACAGATGTGAGTGTGTGCATGTCTTTGGTCAGGTCTGTGTTGTGAGGTTGTGTGTGTGTGTGTGTGTGTCTCAGGACAGGTGTGTGTGTGTGTGTCTCAGGACAGATGTGAGTGTGTGTATGTCTTTGGTCAGGTCTGTGTTGTGAGGTTGTGTGTATGTGTGTGTGTGTCTCAGGACAGGTGTGTGTGTGTCTCAGGACAGATGTGAGTGTGTGTATGTCTTTGGTCAGGTCTGTGTTGTGAGGTTGTGTGTGTGTGTGTGTGTGCGTGTCTCAGGACAGGTGTGTGTGTGTCTCAGGACAGATGTGAGTGTGTGTATGTCTTTGGTCAGGTCTGTGTTGTGAGGTTGTGTGTGTGTGTGTGTGTGTGTGTCTCAGGACAGGTGTGTGTGTGTGTGTCGCAGGACAGATGTGAGTGACGAGTGACAACGTAAGCCAAAGAGCCGCACAACTAAAACACAAACCATGACAGAAAGAGACACTAAAGAGTGAATACTATTATTCTAATGAAATAATGTACAATAGGACAATCACACACAAATACACACTAACACACACAAATACACACACAAATACACACAAATACACACACAAACACACACAAATACACACACAAATACACACAAATACACACACAAATACACACACAAACACACACACAAATACACACACAAACACACACAAATACACACACAAATACACACAAACAGACACTAATACACACACAAATACACACACAAACACACACACAAAAAGAAAGAATTCTGGTGTAACCCACCCTCCAGTGTTTTCCTCTGTATGTCTGCACTCATACTGAGAACAGCTGCAGCTACTCACCTTGCTGTTGTTTTTAATCAGTAACTCTCTCTCTCTGTATTTAATCTTAAGACTCTACAGAACACCATGAGGAGGTGAAGCTCTGACATCGGACTCAACACCAGACCTGAAACATGCTCAGTGCTTAGGATACATTTCCTCAAAGTAGTCAATGTGAGGAGGCTGCAGGATGTCCAGAGCTGACAGGACCTGAGGATGGGGGGGGTAGAGAGGGAGAGAGAGAGAGAGAGAGAGAGAGAGAGAGAGAGAGAAAGAGAGACATAGAGAGAGAGAGAGAGAGAGAGAGAGAGAGAGAGAGAGAGAGAGAGACAGAGAGACAGTGAGATGGAGAGAGAGAGAGAGAGAGAGAGAGAGAGAGAGAGAGAGAGAGAGACAGAGAGATGGGAAGAGAGAGAGAGAGAGAGAGAGAGAGAGAGAGAGAGATAGATAGAGAAAGAGAGAGAGAGAGAGAGGGTCAGCAGCAGTGATGACAATGAGCACAGACACTGACACTAACCTTCACATGACATCAGCCTGAACGAGATCATACACACACACACAACTACCAACACACACACACACACACACAACACATACAAGTTCACTTTCTGTACGCAGCCCAGAAAGAAAGAAAGAAAGAAAGAAAGAAAGAAAGAGATCCTCAAACAAACAAGAAAGAAAGAAAGAAAGAAAGAAAGAAAGAAAGAAAGAAAGAAAGAAAGAAAGAAAGAAAGAAAGAGATCCTCAAACAAACAAGAAAGAAAGAAAGAAAGAAAGAAAGAAAGAAAGAAAGAGATCCTCAAACAAACAAGAAAGAAAGAAAGAAAGAAAGAAAGAAAGAAAGAAAGAAAGAAAGAAAGAGATCCTCAAACAAACAAGAAAGAAAGAAAGAAAGAAAGAAAGAAAGAAAGAAAGAAAGAAAGAAAGAAAGAAAGAAAGAAAGAAAGAGATCCTCAAACAAACAAGAAAGAAAGAAAGAAAGAAAGAAAGAAAGAAAGAAAGAAAGAGATCCTCCAACAAACAAGAAAGAAAGAAAGAAAGAAAGAAAGAAAGAAAGAAAGAAAGAATGTGATCCTCAAACAAACAAGAAAGAAAGAAAGAATGTGATCCTCAAACAAACAAGAAAGAAAGAAAGAAAGAGATCCTCAAACAAACAAGAAAGAAAGAAAGAAAGAAAGGAAGAAAAGGAAAAAAAGAAAGAAACAGGAGCAGCCGTCAGACTCCGCCCATAGAAGCAGACATCAGACTCCGCCCACAGAAGTAGATGTCAGACCCTGCCCAAATAAGCAGACGTCAGACTCCGCCCACAGGAGCAGACATCAGACTCCGCCCACAGAAGCAGCTGTCAGACTCCGCCCACAGTTTCAGTTTGGTGTTTGGAAACTCACGTTGTCGTGCTTGAAGAAGCAGAGCATTTTCAGCTCGCGGAAGACCCTCTTACAGGAGACGAGGTTCTGGAAGACGTTGGGCATCTTTTTGAGGGCCACACGTTTACCGTCGCGGGGGTCAGTCACAGACCTGCGCGAGAGAAGAGAGAGAAGAGAAGGATGAGAAACGGAGAGCGGGTCAGAACCGATTCCTGGAGCGTCAAAACCCGAATGGCCTTTAGTGTTCTTTTCAGCCGTGTCTGATGTTTTATTATCGGAGTCTGATCCGCTGTCAGAGCACTAAATGCTGCAGGACGCTAAAAATACATTCCTCATCTCTCTGTTTCACTCACGCTGCTGACCAGGAACTGAGCGGTCAGCACAAACGAGACTTCTCCTTCACTGCTTTTTTTTTCACTACAGAGGCACTGATCCAATTCACAGAGCTTTTTATTACATCACTCACTTTTACTAATCTGTGTGGAAGCAGCAAGCACTTTCACCAACACAACAAATATACTGGATTGTTTTTGTTTTTGAAAGAAAGAATGCAAGTAAAGAAAGAAAAAACAAAGCAAAAAAGAAAGGAAGAAAGAAAAAATGCAAGTAAAGAAAGAAAGAAAGAAAGAAAGAAAGAAAGAAAGAAAGAAAGAAAGAAAGAAAGAAAGAAAGAATTTCTTCTTTATTTAGGTATTTTAATCTCTTCAAGTCTGCAGTGAGAAAAATAAACAGCTATTCTGATTAGCACTCATTCCATTTTTGACATCTTTGTGTCTTATTTGTATAAATTTCAACTCTGTTAAACTTGCCCCGCCCACTTCGTTTCACAACATTGCATACGTTTTGAAAGCGAGAGCTTAGCTGTGTCGTACTACAGGGTGGTAGGTTTATCTTTTTTTTTTTTTTTTTTAAATTTCATGCTAAATGACAATCTCGTCTAAAATAAAGATGTCAGTCATCCGGACAAACAAACCCAGACAGAGGCTACTTCCATAACAATGCAAACACACACGCAAAATCCTCAGAAGGCTAATATCTGGAGCATGTAGCGTCACGTCCCGACGCGCCTCGTCAAAGGTGTTATGGAACATCGCAAGCTACAAACAATCCTCAGGTTCCTTCCCTGCTGCTAATCCCAGACTCCAGCTGGGAGCCACAGCGAGCGACCGAGTCCTGCATCTGCCCTGATGCCACACGAGCGACAGCTCTGTGCAAGCGACAGCTCTGCGCTAACGGCAACTCTGACAACATCAGCCGTCTGATATTTCAGATCGGGACACGAGAGACTGCCGGGCTGAGTCTGTGAGGAATCATGAATCAAAACCTGCAGAAATAACAGCTTCAGTGACGGCACCATACTAGTGAGCCGGACGGAAAAGAGCTAATTATACCACAGCCATGGATGGATGGAGCCATCAACTCATATATATATATATATATATATATATATATGTAGCTTTAATATTAATAAATTAATATTAATTAAGAGTTCTAATATACCCCACACAATTTCTAGCCATTTGTAATAAATTCTGAGTACGAAATTTGTTAAAAAATAAAATTAAAAAAATAAATAAATAAAAACAGCTTTATTGTACTTGCAAATTATTTAGATTTTTTTTAAAAGAAATAAACGCTCATATGCCCTGATGTGCAAAAGTATTCGACCCCTCCGGAATTGAACAGATTTTAGAAATCTATTTAGAAATAACAAAAGAGTTTTCTTTTTTATGTTCTCAGTAAATTTTTACAGTCATAATTGGTCAGCTAGTAGGTCGGCTTTTGTTTGTGTAAATATTTAACCCTCTAGAAAGCTCTATATGAAAAATATCATCCTAACAAGGACACGATTGACTTACTGGTGAAATATTAACACAGATCAGGTTTTTTATTGAAAAGTCACCTAGGCTGAACTGACCGTAAAGTCGGTGTAAGGAAATGAAGACTTCATTACAGATAAAAGATAAATCTAATAGAATTTTATAATTTGGGAACAGGGTGTAAAATTCTGTCTAAGAACTTGAAAATCCCAGTATTGTTGGCTCAATAGTGAGGAAATAGAAGATTGAGATAAGCTGCACAGCACTCTGTGTGATTTAAACCTTCCACAGACCAGGCCTCTGTTACCAGCATCTCTACAGTGAAGTGTGGTGGTGGTAGCATCATGCTCTGGGTATGATTTTTATCAAAATAGTAGGAATAACAGATGCAGCAAAATACAGGGGGGTATTATAACCGGAACCTGCTACTGTCATGGATGTTGGCATGGAAGGATGGATGCATGGATGGATGGAAGGATGGATGGATTTTTACTTAGTTGATTGGAAAGATGGATGGATGGATGGATAGATGACTGGCTGGCTGGATGGTTGGGTAGATGGATGGATGGATGGATGGATGAATTGATGGATTTTTAGTGAGTTTATTAGATAGATGGATGGATGGGTGGATGGATGGATGGATTTTTAGTAAGTTGATTGGATGGATGGAGAGATGGATGAATGGCTGGATAGATGGATGGATGAATTGATGGGTGGATGGAGGGATACATGGCTGGCTGGATGTATGGATTTTTAGTTAATTAATTGGATGGATGGATGGATGGATAGTTGGATTGATGGATGGATGGATTGATGGGTGGATAGATGGAGGGATGGACGAATGGATGAATTTTTAGTTAGTTGATTGGTTAGGTAGATGGATGGATGGATGTTTGGGTAGATGGATGGATGGACAAATGGATGAATAGGTAGATGAATGAATAACTTGATGGTTGAACTATCAGATGGATGGATAGATGGATGGATGGATAGATGATTGGGTGGATGGATGGATCTAACGATCAATAGTTGAATGGATGGATAGATGACTGACTAGCTTGATAGTTGAATTATTTAATGGATGGACAATGGATGGATGGATGGATGGATGGATGGCTGAATGGATGGTTGGACAGATGGATCTATCAATCAGTGGTTGAATAGATGGACTGCTGGATGGATGGATGGATGGATGGATGGGCAGATGGATGTATCGATCAGTGGTTGAATAGATGGACTGCTGGATATGTAGATGGATGGAGTGACCAGTTTAAGCAGTACACATGATCATAAGTCTGGAAACTTGAACCTACATCACCACCTCGGGCTGAATGAGGAGTTCAGTCCTGTATTCACTCCTGGAGATAAAGTAACAGTCTTGTGTAGGAGAGTGGTGATGAAAAGATGGCTGATTCTAAAATTGCATCAAACAGGAGGAATATATTTAGAATTGATGCCCAGCCCTGTTCCTACAGATCCCCCTTTACTACTGAATCCAGCTCTAATCCAGCAGGAAATAATCCAGCTCATGGAGCTGCCTGGTAATCTGAAGGGAATAATCCAGGTACTGCTTTAAGCTTCTTTACACTCAATCTAAAACCTTCTGAAGGTCAGAGAAGTTCAGTAGTCTGTGGAAGAGGAGCATCAGAATGTTTTGCTAAGGATGGGAGGAAAGTTTTTAAATGACAAAGCTACTGAATTAACCTCCTTACCTATGATCGATGATTGAGATGCTTTTTTTTACTCATTTATTTTTTTTAATTCATACACAGACTGTCTCACAAATTCTATGCATTTGTTGGTTAAATTCTATCTGAGGGCTTTAAAATCAAGCTCATCCTCACATACGAATAGAAATCTACATCTACAGACATCATACATCAGGACAGAAATAAATAAAGAAGAGTAGAATCATAGAACACAAGGGAATAAAAAAAAATTAAACAATGAAATAAAACTAATAAAAAAAATAAATAAAAATGATACAAATAAAAAAATACAAAACAAGCAAAAAAAACAATTAAACTTAAAGACAAAATAAATATAAAAAAACTAAATAAAAATTAATAAATAAATAAATAAAACAGAAAATAAAAACAAAGAATTAGAAAATAAACTAAACAAAAAAAAGCTCATTCCAATGAAAAGCTTTTTATTATTATCATCATTATTATCATTATTATTATTATTATTATTATTTGCAGTTTATCACAAATTGGTTTCACAAAAGTGTATAATTTTTTGACATAATTTCCATTTTGTGCATTGCAAGTCTTACAGCACTGTATTTAATTTGACTGACCTTCATAATAAATAAATAAATAAATAAATAGAGAAATTTGTTAATAAATTGTTGTTATGCTATAGTATGAATTCACACAACAGGCAGCGATTTTTTTTCTCTTGACTAAAAACAAGCAGCTGAAACGCCGTTCTCTATAAACTTCACGCTTCCTGCTTCCTGTTTAGCTACTTGTTTAGTTCTAACTGTCTGCTTCGTTGGAAGGAACAAGTTTGGTGCTCAGTGATCCACGAGAAGGTGATACTGAGCTGTTTATTCAATCTACTGGCAAAACATTGATTGGCTCCATAAATAATTAACCGTGAACCTCTCGAGGGGTTTCACCAGGACAGACACACACACACACACACAGAATCTAGTGGATTGAGAAGAGCGTACAGAGAGGGGGAGGAGACAGAGAGAGATAGAGCAGATCTCAGCAGGATCTCAGCAGGATCATCTTCGCCGTATCCCTCAGCCGGCGTGAGGAAGGAAGTGAGTGGATGCCCTGTAATTAAACTCGTTAAAGCTGTGACACAGGACAACAAAACTCTCCGTGACTCGGCTATCCTCTGCGTCTTCCCTCAACGAGACCGTCTCGCTCGCTCTCGGAGATGAATCATCGAAAAAAAAAAAGATTATTCAACCACTTTAAAACTATTCTCCCCCTCAGAAAAGCTCCAGATTAAAGCTCAAGGATCTCATGTAAAAACATCTGCTTTGAATCATTCAGCAGAGAAAGCAGACAGTGTTCCGCTGAAGGCTAATGCACTTCATTGTAAAACACGAGCAGGGATGAATCACACCTCTCATGTCTTTTATGTCGGAGGGAATAGAAAGGGCGAGCGTTTGAGAAATGCCAAACAATCTGACGCAAACGCAGCTATATGCGGATTTCTAACACGCTAGTTATTACTTGCTAAATTTACAGATTATGTTCGCATCAGATGTTAAGCTACAGTCAGTTGTCGTGTCGCAGCTGATTTACATTTAGCCACGCCCACAAATGTCTATATATGGTAAAAAAAAAACAGCGAAAGAGCGAATCTTAAACTCTAAATCTTCCAATAATGCAGCTCGACCACTACAGCGCATATTTATATGCTATTACGTCTACACTAATCAAACAGTCGTGTTTATTTTGGATTGCTTTGCATTTATATGAAATGATCAGCATGGTCATTAACGTGATCCAAAAATTTTATAAAATATAAATTTACACAAACTTGTCAGTCGCTAATTATTTGATATCAAGCTATGTACAGTTTACACACTCAGGAGAAACTGTTAGATATTAAGAATATTCTGAACTCTCAGGAATTTTAGAAATAGCACAATTTTTTTGTAGAAATGCTCCCATGAAGGATTGACAAAAATTAAATAAAATAAAATAAAATAAAATTACATTTTTGAAAATAAAAAATCCAAAGTGTGGAAATAGCATTTATTTATTTTTTATTTATTTATTTTTTTTAAATCTATTATTTTACTCTTGATATTACAAATCCCATGACACCCAAAATTTAAAATTTTCATAAATTGATTCTTTTCTTAATGTGAAAGTCACTTCACATTTTGATTTTTGTATATTATTATTTTTTTGTGCATATATTTTATCCTGTTAAGAAAAACTTTTTTTTTTTAATCAAAGTGTGTGACTTGAATTTTCTCAAATTTCCCATCAAATAAACTATTTGTAATATTATATAAAAATGAATTACTAAAAAATTGTTTTATGTACACATTTTAATGTCACCTCATGTTATTTACAAATTATTTAAAAAAAAATAAAAAATTAAAATAAAAAAATTAATTAAAAAAATTAAAAATCGTAATACAATTTTATCCTGGTTTCGAAAATATCTCCAAAAAATGACAAAAGTCATCCTTATCGTTCTCAATATTCTACCGATCGTGATTATAGAGTCCACAACACTACACAAAACTAAAATGGACGACTTTTACAGCTTTGATTAATCGTAGTTTCACATTCATCCCCGTCCTCGTTAACCTAACATTCCTATATAACATGTACATCGAACGTCACGGCCAACGTGGAACCCGAGCAGATTTTTCTAGTCCTCGGCATGATGAGACACAAAGCTGCTGAAGGCTGCTGCTGGAGTTGGTGCTAAAGAAAGCAGGAGAGTTGGAGGTGTCTTGGCTCTGCTTTTCATGCCACTGGCTTGCAGCACACTGACTCACTCCTCGCTGTGGGGAATAGAAGAGAAAAGTTTTTCCCAGGCTCAGCCAAAGCTCAGGAAGCTCCAGAGAGTGGGACGATGGTGTGCAAACGAGCCAGCGAAAATCCTCGGGTTCTCCTGTCATGCTGTTCCGAGGAGATAGCCTCCTTCTCCCGTGCCTCCGAGCACATCGATTGTTCTTGGCTAAATCTGTAACCTGCATCACAGACACACTGTCCAGACCTGCTCTAATCCATACAGCACAAATTCTCCAAGAACCCGGGCCGTGTCCGAGGCGCACCGGTCCGAGGCGAGCGAAGCCACTTTATTGAAGCCGGTCTCTTGATCCTGGCTCACATCCAATCTTTTTTTTTTTTTTTTTTGTTAATATTTCACCATCTATTAAAGATTCTGAGAGACTGTTATTTTTAGAAATCCAATTCTCAAAACTATAATTTATGAGCCGGTGAAGCGGAATGAAGGAAGGAAAGGTCACTTCGCCGTGTTATTTATTGATGCGAGGACCACTTTCAGCTGCCAGATCACGCCGCTGCCTTTGCATGAGATCAGACGCAGACTGAGATCGGACCGGGCCGCGCCGCACATGCCTGACTTCCACTTAACTGTATCTGATTAGCACAAATTAACCTCTGTGGGGCAGGTAGGAAGCGTAATGCCTACTCAGTGATGGTACATGCTGTGCAGGCCTGGGTGATGCGGGGTGATGGTTAACCTGGTTACCATGGTAACAGCTTGGTGCGAGTGGGAAAAAAAAAGAATCTTTCTTTTTAACATGAATCATAGCAGGACTTGAGATGATGAAAAAACAGACTCGCTGATTGTGCATGAAACATATTGATTAGGTTAGATTAGATTTTTAAGTCAGAAGGTCGGACCGAATCGAATTTGAGGTGACGTGAACTTGGAAAACATCACTCATTTCTATAAATATCTCCAAATGACCTGGAAATGTTCACGCCATGCCCAACGTTCCAGGGATCGGCTTCATTTCCTGGGATAGGATTAATCTTGGATCGGACGTGAATCCGTTTGATTCGAAACTTTCTGTGTGCTCAGGTTCAAGCTCAGAGAGTGACCTTAGACACCCGTGAATTTAAAATATAAACCTATACAGAGTCTTAAGGCTATAAAGTCTTGTCTTGGGCAGCATGGTGGCTTGGTGCTTAGCACTGTGCCTCACAGCAAGAAGGTCGTGGGTTCGAACAGACAGGGGCCTTTCTGTGTGGAGTTTCCATGTTCTCCTGCATGGGTTTACTCCGGGTACTCCGGTTTCCTCCCACAGTCCAAAAACATTTACATTAGGTCGATTGGCTCTTGTCTCGTCTTAAAAATAAATAAAAAAAATAAAAAAAAGAATTCCGAATAAATCTGTTCGTACGCAAGAGGATGTGCGAGGTCCGATTTCGTCCATCTGATCTAACACAGCACAAAAAAAAATAAAAGAAATGGTGATTGAGATTAAACACATGCTCTGATTAGTAGAATACTGTGCCTTTTTTCTGTTTATTTTCCCTCAGGGGCAGGAATCAGGGTCGAACATGCGGCTCAGTCGTCGTCTCTGTGGGTAAAAATCTAACGGTGTTAGCCGCGGTTCGGCCGCAACGTCACGGGGGAGCAACATAAAGAGAATTTGAGAGAATCCGACTCTTTGATAAGAGAGGCGCGGGAGAACACAGTAGCTGCAGTGTTTCGGAATCCTTTTTCACCATTCACTTTGATTCGACTAATTAATCCGGGCCCCGCTTCTGCCCCCCCCGTCGATGCTTAGCGTCACGCCGAGGGTTAAAAAAAATCTCCAGAGTTTAACCTCTCCTCTGATCGCTTCACCTCAAACAGGTAGACCTTCCTCATCGTTAGCGGCGACCTGGTTAAGCATGCCGACCACGTTAAAAAAAAATCATCCTGGGGATGAGGAGCATGTTTGGATTAAAGAGGCAGGGATTAGCATACGCCTGCATAATGAACGGGAGAGACGGCGCGGCTCGTGGAGAGATCTGGAGTCCCCTCACGTCTCGCCTGACACACTTTCAGCGGCGCTTTGAACAAGGAGGCAGTGTGAGGCGCATCACCTCCTCACATCCACAACAGCGGCAAAAACACAAACCGTCAAGCTAAAAGATACGATTTTGAATTTTACTGATCAAACAGGAAGTGGTGATCTAAAACAGAAAATGCTGCACTTTTAGAAAAATCTGAACAGACATGCACTAGCTTTAGCACGTTTCCAACAAACAACCCAGCCTTCTGAAATTTTTGTTTGTACCCCATTTTCACCCAAAAGCACACAAGCTAGCTCTGTCCTTTCATGCCACAGCTAACAAGTATTGAGGTAAAGGCTAATGCTTCAGACAAACTAACAAGCAACAAAGCAACTTTACTCGCTACTTATTTCCTTTTGCTGAAGTTTCATCTTCTATCATTTCAGCTTTTCCCAGAGAGATTATGCAAATAAAAAACTGTTAAAAGGTAGAACTAGAAGAGAATGTTGCTGCCTCTGTTGAGCACACGTAGCTGGTACAGTTAGCTTGCTTTGCTTGTCTGCTAATGATGCTAGCATGAAGCCAAGCATGTCTCATTTTATTTTATTTGTGTTTAAGTAGTTAGTCTCTACAGCTAATTATACCTGAAACTGTAAGAAACCGTAACAGTAAAGCTAGCTACAAACCAACATGAGGTAACGATGCCTTTTCAATCCTGCAGCTAATGCTAGCTCAAAGCACAGCTGAACACTCAAAGTGCTACCTTTTTTCTGAATCTTTTAAAAGCTGTTTAAAATCTCGTGCTACCACTGCTGCTAGCCCTAGCTAGCTGTACGTTAGCCTTCACTACACCATTTTTTATCTATCATGTAACAGGAGAGAGCTAGAGAGCGGGTGTTTTTTTTGCAGATGGCCATATTTGGACAAATTAGGAGAGAAAAAATTGGAAAGCTGAGGAAACCTGAGGTAAAAAATGGATGCTATCTTTCAATGATTGTCGCAAAGGCGCTAACGGTGCATGATTGTACATATTTTTCTTGTTTAGATCCACTGACAGAAACAAAAAAAAATCTTTGTTTGTTGGTCAAATCCAGTAAATAAGTTTAAATCCGAGGTTTTTCAGACATTTTTCTGGTAATTGTTTGGCTGGTGTTTATGTGTCTGTGTGAGGATGTGCTAACTTGCTAACTGCCATCTTGAGCTCTTTATATCGTGCTGCGTATTGTCGATTACAGAAAAGTCTTTCCTGATATAATATATTTGTCTTAAGGCCGCTTTAAACTGATGTTACAAATAATAAAATAATAATTAAATCATTGCTAGCGTGTAGCGGAGGTGCTGCACGTGTCTGTTCCCTGAGGTGAACGGAGCAGACAGAGGAAGTCACTGCATCAATCCCACAATCCTCAGCTCTCTATCAAGATCCGAAGGCTTCCACCAATCATTTACAAGGTGACTGCAGATTTAGGTCGTTGACCCAGTTACGTGGAAAATTAAACGTGTTTTATTTCACACGAGCGCGTCCTCAGAGTGATCAGAAGATGGAAGTTGCTGCTGAAGCCACCTTCACAACATAAAGCCGTATAAAAAACCTTCACTTTTATCACAGCTGAAGACTTCAGCTCTGTGATCCTTTTCCCCGGGATCTAATCTGTCCATAAAGCAGATTATGAAGATAAATTTAGTGATTCAGAGTGACACAGATGTGAGTCTGACCCCATCATAAACCTCCCAGATACTACAGTGCTCCAGAAACACACGCTGAAATGATTAACCTCCTGATCTGGACCGAGCCTCCATTAGCCGCTACAGCGCTCTGAATGACGAGCAAAGACGCTGAACGCTGTTTACTCTGATTCTGGGCTTTTACTCTGATTATTAACACATTCACAATCATAATATTCATCGTATCCTTTATATTTTATTCATTGAGTTTATTCGAGAAATGCTTTCAAGAAAAACATGAAGAGCCTGTAGAGTGTATAATGAACCTAAATAACCACAGAAGATTGCATAACTATTAAGTAGGTAGGAAAAGAAATAAATAAATGTTTTGATGAATCTTTTTTTTTGTATTTTTTTTTGTTTGTAATTTTATAACTTAAAAAAAATCAAAATAAATAAACAAATAACTGTTTTAATCATTTTTGTTGTATTTAAATATTTAAAAAAAATTACAACAGATTCTAAAAGTGCTCCTAAAAATGTCATTTTATAACTTAAAAATATAAATAAATAAATAAATAAATAAATAAATGACTTAATTTTTTTGTATTTAGATTTTTTTTTAAATCGCATTAGTGCTCCCAAAATATAATTTAATTATGTAACAATTGACAAAAAAAAGAAAGAATAAAAAACGAATGAACTAATGAATTAAATGCATTTGCTAAAAAATAAAAGTGTAAAAAAAATGGGAAAAAATATACATAAACCTACAATATACAGTATATGATTGACTTTATTCTTTTTTAATTTTTTTTAAATAAAAGGCATTCTGTATGTTCAGAATAAAACTTGGGCCAGACTTGGAGATTCTCTTGTTCAAAGAACAAAAAAAGCAACAACAGCGTGGTGTGTTAAAGCAGTTTCTGCAAACCAACTGGAAGTTATTGGAAAATTATTTCCCTATAACAGCATCTCCTGAGGTGTATTATTCTTCTAACAATAATAATTCATAATAATAAATCTCTCTATATATGTGCAGCTGATGTTCTGGAAAATGAATCAAAGTCTTCTGACCAATCGCAATCCAGAACACAGCTTAGAAATTTTTTAAACTTTTAAAACTGAATTTGAAACATAAATTCCAAAATAAATACAAATAAATAAAAAATAAAATAATAATAATAACAATAATAATAATAATAATAATAATAATAATAATAATAATAATAATAATAATAATAATAATAATAAAAATCCATAATAATAAATCTCTCTATATATGTGCAACTGATGTTCTGGAAAATGATTCAAAGCCTTCTGACCAATCACAATCCATTTTAAAGTTTTTAAAATTTTTTAAACTATAAAACTGAATTTTAAACATAAGAGACACTAAGAAAATGAAAAAAATAAATACAAATATATTTTTTAAATATAATAAATATTTATAAATATTTTATAAATATAATAATAATAATAATAATAATAATAATAATAATAATAATAATAATAAAAAGTAAGCAACTGGATTGATCTACTGTATTCATGCATTTCATTCTCCTATTATTGCACACTGGAAAATGAATGGTGTACATCAGATAAGACTAGCTTTAACAATTATAGACATCATTTGGCTGCATACAGTGTGCTTAATAAACTGAACATTGGTGTAACAAAGTCTGAAGAGCCATTAAACAAAGTGTGTGTGTGTGTTTCAAATAATGTGTTATTAACTGTTATTAAATAAAGTACAGGTACAAAAAGTCTATGTTAAGAACTAGAAATTTGAAATATCTTAAACTCTTAGAGTTATGACTCTGTTGCTTACTTTTTATTCTAATAAAAAAAAATCTGGGGCTAGAAGAGAGAGCTATCCGGCGAGACGTTGCTCTTTTTTAACCCTCACCTGGTTATATAAACGGCGAGCGGGTTACTGCCAGTTAACCCGCGACACCCACACAGCGATCCTCTCTAATTCACTTAGCGTGCTGCGTCATGGCAGAGAAACAATGCAACACGAGCACGAGGGAGACTCAGAGCTGTAAATATTACTGCAGTAAGAGGTGCTTGTTCCAATAATGAGAGCACGAAGAGAGCGAGAGATAATAGTCCATTAGCGTATCATCCGTTATTATCTGCTTTCCGCGCTCTTCCACTCGGCTAGCGCAGCCTGCTACACTGGGGCTCTTTTCTCTTCTTGCTTACAGCATGTTTTTTTTAGATCTTCAGGAAGCCATTTGTTTCAGAAATCCATTTCCTTTAATAAGAAAATTCCAGGAACAAAAGCGTTTTTATAAAATAGCGAACATTTGCGGTTATTATTCGCATGAAAATGCTTCCTTTAGGTATGCAAATGTTCACGGAAAATCTCAGGGAATTCTGCACAAAACTGTAGAACTTCCTGCGCTAATCTTTACTGCAGGAATTTTAAGTGAATTACTAGAAGCAGGAGATATACAGAGATATTATTAAAATGCCAAAGTAGATAGAAAATAGAAATATCTGAGATTCCGTAAACCAATCTGCTCTTCAGATATTTAATAAAATCACTCACTTCCACTGAATCTCCTGATCTTTACAACACATCATCATCTCAAGGACAATTTTTTTAATCTAAATGACTTGCTAGGATATTAATATCTGTATTTATTTATCAAAATATCCTGTAATGTGGCTTATATGATGAAAATGATCAAAAGTCTGTAAGTTACCTAAATAAAAATCTTTGGAATTTCTTTAAATCAAATGGACACATCATCTAAATAAAATCAGATATATTATTTAAATAAAATTATAGAAATTATTTAAAACAAAAAAACTGATTAGAATGTACACATACACTATATTGCCAAAAGTATTCGCTCACCCATCCAAATAATCAGAATCAGGTGTTCCAATCACTTCCATGGCCACAGGT
>NC_080726.1:3948204-3958204 GCF_019097595.1 Hemibagrus wyckioides
ATAAAAAAGAGAGACAGACAGAAGGGTGGAGAGGGTGAGAAAGAGAGAAACGATGAGTAAGCGTTATTTAGAGAACGTCTCTAAAACAGAAATGCGAAGGGGGGGGGGGAGAGGGAGAGGGAGGGAGAGAGAGGGAGAGGGAGAGAGAGAGAGAGAGAGAGAGAGAGAGGGGGAGAGAGAGAGAGAGAGATGTAGTAAAGTAATAGAGACATTTTCTGAGGTTCTGCAGTTTGTATGAACTCGCATGCTTCGCTTCCTGACCCTCGCTTTCTCTACACCTGCTACTCCCAGCAACTGTACAAGCCCTAATACAAGTGCAGGGGTGTGATGCATGTGTGTGTGTGTGTGTGTGTGTGTGTTTATGATGTGTGTGTGTGTTTATGATGTGTGTGTGTACTGTTGGGGTGGTGATATCGGTAAAGGGGAAGGTGTTGGACACAGATAACGGCTCCGGACTCCACCCTGCACTCTCATGGTTGCTGATTTCCCCTGCTCTGTTTCTGAAAGCTTCCCATTCTGGCCACACATACACACACACACACACACACACACACACACACACAGTCTAAAAAAACACTGTGTTTATGTTCAACAAATTTCCAGTCAAAAAGTGAACAGTGAAGCATGCTGTGAATGTACAGTGGGGGTCTGACCCACAACCTCGGACTGCTTCATATAGTATATATAAACAAATATATATATAAAAATCATAACGTCAGAATAAAAAATACATGAAACAAAACCAAAAAAAACTTACAGAAGGTTCCGCCATCTTGGAATTGTAAAAATGTGAAAATCGTGTGTCCCGAAAGCTAATTTTTACTTAATCACATTTTTTTATTTAACAAAAACAACACGAACACCAGGGTTTCAGATTTAGCTACTTTGCCATAAACTGCTTTAAAAAATTTTTATTCATTTTATAATACATTTTATACCATATAAATAGAATTTCTAGAATCCTCAGACACCCAGAATGTTAAAAATAACTTAATAAAAAATAAAAATAAATGCAGGCGTTTTTATTCCCAGCACTTTTTAAAGCACACAACTCAAATTATTCGTACATAATAAGCCTTCACCATTAACAAGAGAACATGAGTAATATTTCTATCTGTGCTGAATAACAATATCTATTAAAATATTAATTATTTCTTTATTTATTCATCATTTTTTAACTATATTTAGTCCTCAGGTCTTACAACGACTGCAAAAGTACACTGTTACTATAGTAACGTACAAAATAAGAGCATTATTATCGTTCCTGGAGACTTTGACGAATCATTTTTATCATTCGAGATTATTTACTTTTATTTGAAAGAGAAACATTATCATTATAATTTAAAAAAAATTGTTTAAATTATTTTTATATTTTTTATTTTGTCTTCCTGTTAACGATGCAACTTTTTCTAAAATGTAAAATTACCCCTTTTTACCCCGTTACCCCTTTTAATTAACTTAATTTACACTTCTTACCACAAAATGTATAATTCCTTTGGTCATTTATGGTCAACAGATCTCATTTACATTAAAATAAAACCATATTTCTTTTTAAAAACATACACATTTGACCCCAAAGGATTGTCTAATGAAAGGGTGCTACATACATTATATTCAATACAATATATTCATATTATTTATATATTTAATAATATATTTTATTTTATTATAATTTATTTGTTATATTTTTCTTATTATATCTATCTATCTATCTATTATACAATTTTATATTTGGAAAAATTTACAGATTAAATGTTCAAATTATATTTATTCATTTTTTAAAAAGAAATTTTCCAGTCATTTCTTTAAAACTGCATTCTGTAATCATGCGACCGCGTGTAACGAGGCTAACTCGAGGCTCTAAGAGGAAAAGAAACCCGTCCAAATGCTCACTAGCGAAGGCCAAAAGAAGCGCTCTAGACACTTGACAGATCGCATCCGAGTGTCTAGGGAGCGCTCTGGCACAGAGACACTTCCACTAACGGCAGCCAGTCGCTTCCCAGCTTCCCATCTCGCTCTGGCTCCGGATTCATCGCTAATACAATATGGCTGGTGGTGCTGAGGGACACACAGACGGATCGTCTACAGTCCTCACCTCTATCTTCTCGCTTCCTGATAGTTAAATACGTCCCTTTGGGCATTTGTGCCATGTCAGCAGATCCTCTATGAGGGGGGATGTGGTAGCTTAGTGGTTAAGGTATTGGACTACTGATCAGAAGGTTGTGAGTTCAAATCTCAGCTGCCACTGCTGGGCCCCTGAGCAAGGCCCTTACCCCTTAAATGCTCAGCTGGATGAAGACTCCATAATTCTGGAAACAAATAAAAAATTTAATGTCTCAATTTTTTTTCTAAGCATGTGTCTGGGGCCTTATTTAAACCAAAAACAAAAAAATATATAAGTTGAAAAATAATTTTCCTTCATTAATTAATAAATGCTTTTTTCTACACTTTATTTTCAATTCTTCACTTTATTTTCTTTACACCTTTTTCCCCCCAAATTTGACATTTTTTCCATTCTTTTCAGCTCAGCATCTCAAAACCGAGCGTTCATAGTATTTTTACACGATACAGAATGAGTCATGATTCTGATTCAGTTGAATCAATTTTAGACTCTATTCAAACAGGGTTAAAGGTCACGGCAAGGTCAAATGAAATAGATCTGCGTCCTTCTAGTTGTCCATTTCTAAGCGTATTTCCAACACAAATTAGTAACAAGTACTACTAGACTGATAGGAGGCCACGCCCATGCCATTAGCATCAGGTTCTACTTGTTCTACTTCCCTGTGCTGTTTTTATTCCTCCAGAGCTAGACGCTGATGGTATTACGATCTCGGGTCTGTCCGAAAGAAAGAAAGAAAGAAAGAAAGAAAGAAAGAAAGAAAGAAAGAAAGAAAGAAAGCAAGAAAGCAAGAAAGCAAGAAAGAAGGAAAGCAAGAAAGCAAGAAAGCAAGAAAGAAAGCAAGAAAGAAAGCAAGAAAGCAAGAAAGCAAGAAAGCAAGAAAGAAAGAAAGAAAGAAAGAAAGAAAGAAAGAAAGAAAGAAACTTCAACAAGGAGAAAAAAAACTGAGGGAAGGACTGCTTATATCTGCTAGCGAGAACAGGAAGTAAACTGTTCCATGACGAGGAAAGGCGCTATAAACTAATCAGATGAATTGAAAGTGAATTCATTAAAAAAATAAAACACTGTCATTTCTGTCCAGCTGCTGCAGTGTAAGAGGAATAAAACACATCGCTCCTTCTGATTAAAGCTGAACTCCATCAGACTACGCTGTGGTTCATTACATAACCTGCTGGTTTGTGAGTAATAACGCGGAGCGTTAATAGGTTAAAGCTTTCCCGCATCCTTCTCGCTTGCTGCGCGCCCACCGCTAAGCCTCCACAGAGAGACTCCTGGGAAGTGGTGTGTGATGTGGGAGCAGATGTACACGGGCACCACGCTGACGAGAGTGTGAAGCAAACACTGACTCAGACCTCCTGATCCTCGGCTCCTAGCGCCGAGCGGATCTCACGGCTAAGAGCAAACATGGAAGCCGCTGGAAGGAAGAGCTTTGGGATCGGGAACGTGGCGCGAGGAGGCGTCGGCTCGCTCAGGGCTCGTGTGATGGAACGATTTAATCAGCTATTACTCTTTCGCGATATTCCGTCACGTTTACTCGCATTATATTACATCACATATAACATTTAATCATGTTGATTGGTGTGCACGCTAATATGCAGCATTTATCTACTCAATAACACAAGACACAAAAACCAATCGTGCAATCGTTTCCTGCAAGCTCCGCCCCCTTTCCCATTCCCTCAGAGAAAGACAGCTCAGAGAGAGAAAGGTCAGAGCGAGACAGCTCAAAGAGAGACAGCTCAGAGAGAAAAAGCTCAAAGAGAGACAGCCCAGAGAGAGACAGCTTAAAAAGAGACTGCTCAGAGAGAGAGAGAGAGAGAGAGAGAGAGAGAGAGACAGCTTAAAGAGAGTTAGGTTGGAGGAGAGAGACAGCTCAAAGAGAAACAGCTCAAAGAGAGACAGCTCAAAGAGAGACAGCTCAAAGAGAGACAGCTCAGAGAGAAACAGCTTAAAAAGAGACAGCTCAGAGAGAGAGAGAGAGAGACAGCTCAAAAAGAGACAGCTCAGGGAGAGGCAGCTCAGAGAGACAGCTTAAAAAGAGACAGCTCAGAGAGAGAGAGACAGCGAGAAGAAAGACAGCTCAGAGAGACAGCTCAAAGAGAAACAGCTCAAAGAGAGACAGCTCAGAGAAAGAAAGCTCAGAGAGAGACATCTAAAAAGAGAGACAGCTCAGAGAGAGACAGCTCAGAGAGAGACAGCTCAGAGAGAGACAGCTCTATATATATACACTTCATCGTAGCTCAGTTTAAAGGTTTTAGGTCAAAATCTCCATCCAAAATTAGTTGTAAAACTTTTTAAAAGAGCATATTGAGTCTTTTCAGTTTACAGCAAGCTGTTGTAAAGAAACGTAATTTTACAAGGTTAAATCAGAGGAATGCCTTTAAATGGACTGATCCATAAACATGAACGCATTAAAGAGTTAAATGACCAGTACTAGATGATAAAATTCATTCAAAAATAAACATATAAATAAATAAAAAGAATTCAGTTGATCACTCAATAGAGCAGGAGGCGAGGGTGGTGCGAGGCAGGAGGAAGCTGATGTGAAGCTGACCGTTTAGCTCTGGGAGCTCAGCAGGACGTTAAACGTGCGTAACCCCGGTGTGGGTGGAGGGAGCGGCCGCAGCTGGCTCTTCTGAAAGGAACACAAACAGGACTGGCTTGGCTCACGGCGGACTCTTCATTTCTGCTTTGAATGGGTGGCAAACAAACCAGACAGAGAGCCAGACATATTCAAATTCCATTGTTAAAATAAGCAGTGTACTGGGAGATATGGCTACTGCATCCAAATCCGCTCCTATTGGCCTCAAAAGGAGCTACTGCACCGCGTGAAGACGTTAGAGCTTCACAACAGCAGCCTCAAATCAGGACACGCTTCCCTTCCTGATCCACTGCGACCTGCGGCGTGCTCACATGCAACTGGAGATCGCAATCCATCAAAAAACAGAAAGAAAGAAAGAAAGAAAGAAAGAAAGAAAGAAAGAAAGAAAGAAAGAAAGAAAGAAAGAAAGAAAGAAATGAGAGAGTAAATGAAAGAAAAGGAGGAAAAGAAAGGAAATTGGATTATAAAAACAATAAGAATAAAATCTGTAGAAGGAAAGAAAGAAAATGGGAATGATTGAAAAAGAGAAGAGAGAAAAAAGAGAGATGGACAGAGAGAGAGAGAGAGAGAGAGAGAGAGAGAGAGAGAATGAGAGAGAGAGTGGTAGTTTGGGGAATAACAATAAAAGCTCTGGTTTTCTAATCACTGTAAATATCAGATGGTCTCTGTGCAGTATGAATAAAAATCTGTTTATAAATATGGACTCAGAAGAGAGAGACGGCTCTGAGGAGAGAGACGACTCGGAGGGGAGAGACGAGTCAGAGGAGAGAGACGAGTCAGAGGAGAGAGATGAGTCAGAAGAGAAAGATGGCTTGGAGGAGAAAGACGAGTCAGAGGAGAGAGAACAGGTGAACAAGAAAGACAGTTGGGAAGAGAGAGAATGAGAGACAGATTGGTGGAGAGAGACATCACTGAGACAAAAGACAGCTTGAAGGAGGGAGACAGCATGAAGAGAGACAGGTTGTATGAGAGAGACAGTTTAGAGAGAGAGAGAGAGAGAGAGAGCTCAAAGAGAGACCGGTTAGAGGAGAGAGACTGCCCACAGAGACACAGGTTGGAGGAGAGAGACCGCTCACAGAAACACAGGTTGGAGGAGAGAGACAGCTCAAAGAGAGACAGCTAAGAGAGAGACAGCTTAAAGAGAAACAGGTTGGAGGAGAGAGACATCTCAAACAGAGACAGCTCAGAGAGACTGTTCAAAGAGAGACAGCTTAAAGAGGGACAGGTTGGAGGAGAGAGACAGCTCACAGAAAGTCAGCTCAAAGAGAGACAGATCAGAGAGAGACAGCTCAAAGAGGGACAGCTTAAAGAGAGACAGTTTGGAGGAGAGAGCTCAGAGAAAGACAGGCTGGTGGAGAGATACTGGTTGGAAGAGAGAGACAGCTCAGAAGGAGACAGGACAGTGGAGAGAGACAGCAAATTTAAGAGACAGCTTAAAGTAGAGAGACAGGTCAGAGGATTGAGACAGATCATGAGAGAGAGTGAGAGAGAGAGAGAGAGAGAGACAGCTCAGAAGAGAGACATCAGCTCTCCGAGGAGAGAAAAGCGAGGAAGCTGCTCTGATTTCTCTCAGTGTGCACTCGCGACTAATCACAGCACACATTCAGAGGAACGGCGTGGAGTGCAGCTTCCACACGGCTGCAGAAATATATAAATAAAATCACGCTGCTTGTCTGAAACAGCGGCGTGGAAACACTTTAACTCAACCCACACTTCAGCCTGATTGTGAGGAGCTGATTAATCACGTTACTCCAGTCACACCGAGCAGCTACAGCAGCTGCAAAGCACCATGGGAGCTAACGCAGACCTGCCTCCACTGCCTCTATATGCCTTCAACTCCTCGTTATAACCGAGACAGCAGAAGGTTAATAAACCAATAATTGAAGGCTGAAACATTAAATCAGATCCAATTCAGTTAAAATTAATAAACACATTTTACTCATTAACAAACTGTACAGAACTCAGTAACCAGGAAGGGGCGGGGAAAACACTCACCACCAGCAGGGTCTGCTCTTACAGAAAATTCATTAGTGATGGGTGGAGTCAGGAGGCGGAGTTACTGCTATTATTTCCCAGATAATCAACAGACATTTTTAGTTTTTTTGGCTCCTGGTGTCTGAGGAAAATGAGAAAAACTAAAAGTAAAAAGAAAAGACAAAAGAAAAATCAAAGAAAGAACAAGAAGAAGAGAGAGAGAGAGAGAAACAAAGAGAGAAAGAGGTAGAGAGGGAGAGTGACAAAGATAGAGGGACAGAGAGAGACAAAGAAAGAGAGAGAAAAGGAGAGAGACAAAAAGGGGGAGAGAGTAACAAAGAGAAAGAGAGAGAGACAGAAAGAGAGACAGAGACGGAGAGAGAGAGTGAGAAAAAGAGAGAAATTTTCAGTGTTACTCTGCATTTGGGGTAAAAATGTTTTCTGGTGTTAAACTGCTCTAAATGTGACTATATAAAACACAGGAAAAACAATTTACATGTAAATGTATTAATGTGTGCTTATAATGGCCGTATAAATGCATGTGCATGCTGTTCAACACCGACATAAAGCGTCATAAAGCGCGTGTGTGTGTTTGTCTGTTGAACACTGAACTGCTGAACACTGAGCTACTGAACACACTGAACTGCTGAACACTAAACACTGAGCTCCTGAACACTGAACTACTGAACACTGAGCTGCTGAACACTGAACACTGAGCTGCTGAACACTGAACTGCTGAACACTGAACACTGAGCTGCTGAACACACTGAACTGCTGAACACTGAACACTGAGCTGCTGAACACACTGAACTGCTGAACACTGAACACTGAGCTGCTGAACACACTGAACTGCTGAACACTGAACACTGAGCTGCTGAACACACTGAACTGCTGAACACTGAACACTGAGCTGCTGAACACACTGAACTGCTGAACAGTGAACTGCTGAACAATGAGCTGCTGAACACTGAACTGCTGAACACTAAACACTGAGCTGCTGAACACTGAACTGCTGAACACTAAACACTGAGCTGCTGAACACTGAACAGCTGAACACTAAACACTGAGCTGCTGAACACTGAACTGCTGAACACTAAACACTGAGCTGCTGAACACTGAACTGCTGAACACTAAACACTGAGCTGCTGAACACTGAACAGCTGAACACTGAACAGCTGAACTGCTGAACACTGAACTGCTGAACACTGAACAGCTGAACTGCTGAACACTGAGCTGCTGAACACTGAACAGCTGAACTGCTGAACACTGAGCTGCTGAACACTGAACGGCTGAACTGCTGAACACTGAGCTGCTGAACACTGAACAGCTGAACTGCTGAACACTGAACACTGAGCTGCTGAACACTGAGCTGCTGAACACTGAACACTGAGCTGCTGAACACTGAGCTGCTGAACACTGAACACTGAGCTGCTGAACACTGAACACTGAGCTGCTGAACACTGAGCTGCTGAACACTGAGCTGCTGAACACTGAACACTGAGCTGCTGAACACTGAGCTGCTGAACACTGAACACTGAGCTGCTGAACACTGAGCTGCTGAACACTGAGCTGCTGAACACTGAACACTGAGCTGCTGAACACTGAGCTGCTGAACACTGAGCTGCTGAACACTGAACACTGAGCTGCTGAACACTGAACACTGAGCTGCTGAACACTGAGCTGCTGAACACTGAGCTGCTGAACACTGAGCTGCTGAACACTGAACACTGAGCTGCTGAACACTGAGCTGCTGAACACTGAGCTGCTGAACACTGAACACTGAGCTGCTGAACACTGAACACTGAGCTGCTGAACACTGAGCTGCTGAACACTGAGCTGCTGAACACTGAACACTGAGCTGCTGAACACTGAACTGCTGAACACTGGGCTGCTGAACACTGGGCTGCTGAACACTGAACACTGAGCTGCTGAACACTGAACAGCTGAACTGCTGAACACTGAACTGCTGAACACTGAACTGCTGAACACTGAACACTGAGCTGCTGAACACTGAACAGCTGAACTGCTGAACACTGAACACTGAGCTGCTGAACACTGAACTGCTGAACACTAAACACTGAGCTGCTGAACACTGAACTGCTGAACACTAAACACTGAGCTGCTGAACACTGAACAGCTGAACACTAAACACTGAGCTGCTGAACACTGAACTGCTGAACACTAAACACTGAGCTGCTGAACACTGAACTGCTGAACACTGAACAGCTGAACTGCTGAACACTGAACTGCTGAACACTGAACTGCTGAACACTGAACACTGAGCTGCTGAACACTGAACAGCTGAACTGCTGAACACTGAGCTGCTGAACACTGAACAGCTGAACTGCTGAACACTGAGCTGCTGAACACTGAACAGCTGAACTGCTGAACACTGAACACTGAGCTGCTGAACACTGAGCTGCTGAACACTGAACACTGAGCTGCTGAACACTGAACACTGAGCTGCTGAACACTGAGCTGCTGAACACTGAACACTGAGCTGCTGAACACTGAGCTGCTGAACACTGAACACTGAGCTGCTGAACACTGAACTGCTGAACACTAAACACTGAGCTGCTGAACACTGAACTGCTGAACACTAAACACTGAGCTGCTGAACACTGAACAGCTGAACACTGAACAGCTGAACTGCTGAACACTGAACTGCTGAACACTGAACAGCTGAACTGCTGAACACTGAGCTGCTGAACACTGAACAGCTGAACTGCTGAACACTGAGCTGCTGAACACTGAACGGCTGAACTGCTGAACACTGAGCTGCTGAACACTGAACAGCTGAACTGCTGAACACTGAACACTGAGCTGCTGAACACTGAGCTGCTGAACACTGAACACTGAGCTGCTGAACACTGAGCTGCTGAACACTGAACACTGAGCTGCTGAACACTGAACACTGAGCTGCTGAACACTGAGCTGCTGAACACTGAGCTGCTGAACACTGAACACTGAGCTGCTGAACACTGAGCTGCTGAACACTGAGCTGCTGAACACTGAACACTGAGCTGCTGAACACTGAACACTGAGCTGCTGAACACTGAGCTGCTGAACACTGAGCTGCTGAACACTGAGCTGCTGAACACTGAACACTGAGCTGCTGAACACTGAACACTGAGCTGCTGAACACTGAGCTGCTGAACACTGAACACTGAGCTGCTGAACACTGAACACTGAGCTGCTGAACACTGAGCTGCTGAACACTGAGCTGCTGAACACTGAACACTGAGCTGCTGAACACTGAGCTGCTGAACACTGAGCTGCTGAACACTGAACACTGAGCTGCTGAA